>NC_056728.1:921393459-921416880 GCF_019279795.1 Protopterus annectens
GTCAAATTCTGATGTCAGTATTAACGCCAGCCCCTTCAAAAAAAGTTTAATGGGGAACTAAAAAACCCAAAAATTTTAAAAATGAAATATTTAATATGTTCATAGGTTCATAGGTTCATAGATTCATACTAGGCTATCTGCCCGAGGGCATTTACAAGCCTAGCCCATCGTTTTGTGGCTTACGCCACCCCTTTAGTATGGGGAACTATACCCATTATTTTGCTGTGCCTCTGTCGAGCAGTGACACTGAGGTAATCCCTGGGGTATATCTGCGATCTCCCATCCATTGGTCAAGATTTCTCTTGAACAAGGCCAGCGAGGTGCTCTGCCTCACATATACCGGGATTTTGTTCCACAGCATAGGGAGTCTTTGGGTGATGAATCTGTCCCTCCAGCATGTCCTATTAATAGCCGTGTCGAGGTTTAAGTCTCCCGCCCTTGTGGCTCTGATGGATCTAGATTTTTTGAGGTGAAGCATATTCATCAAATCTGGGTTTGACATGGCCTTGTATGTTAGGCAAAGGTCACCTCTGAGCAAGCGGTAAGCGACTGAATAGAGCTGGAGTTCTTTCAGTCGGGCAGCATAGGACAGATTTTTGAGACCCTTTATCCTTTTGGTGAGGAACTTTTGTGGCCTCTCCAGCTGCTGCAAGTGTCGGGTCAGATACATTCCGAATGGGGCATTGTACTCAATCATTGGTCTGATGAGTGATGAGTAAAGGGAGACTATGACCTCCCTTGATCTAGATGAGAATCCCTTCATGATAAGGTGGGCAATGTAGAAGGTCTTCCTAACTACTTTAGCTACATGGGTATCGAATGACAGACTACTATCAACCTGGGTCCCCAGGTCCCTGATAACTTCTTCTGTGCTCAGTGGATTGCCACCTATTTGGTAGCTAGGGGTAACCTTGTTTTTCCCGAAGGGTATGACTATGCATTTTTGGCATTTAACTTTAGGCCGTGGCTCTGGCACCAGTTATCCGTTTCTGTGAGACCCTTCTGAAGGATATCTGTGTCAGATGTGTTTTCTACTATGGCCCAGTTTGCAGTCATCTGCAAACTTTGTCAGCCATAACCCTCCTGTGTTTGCTTGTACTTCGGAAAAGTAGATGCCAAACAAGAGTGGGCCCAGGACTGAGCCCTGTGGGACACCACTTGTGACAGGCTTTGAGTCTGACATGGCGCCAGCAACTCTGACCCTGTGGGTTCTGTCACTCAGCCAGTTTGCAACCCATCTTGTGATGTATGGGTTAACATTTAAGCTGATGAGTTTTTCAATGATACCCGAGTGGGGTATTGTATCGAAGGCCTTCGCCAGATCGAGGTAGGCTGTATGGACTGCCTTTCCCTCATCAATGGCTTTGGTGACTGTTTGAAAAAGTCAACCAAGTTTAAAAGGCATGATCTGCCTTTGACAAAGCCAAACTGGGTTGGATCCAAAGTCTGCAAATTCCTATGTCTTTATTTATGAGGTCCATTATGATCCTCTCCATGGCTTTGCAGATAAGGCTTGTCAAGCTAATGGGCCGGTAATTTCCAGGGTCGGTGGAGGCACCGCCTTTGTGAAGTGGGACCACAGTTGCAGTGCGGCACTGGGTACGTATCCAGAGGTAAGACTTTGATTAAACAGCTGTCCTAGCTGTGGGTTTAATTCCCTCATTGAGTTCGTGGAGCACACAGCCGGGGACACCATCAGGTCCCATGGATGCTGTGTTTTTTGCTTTAGAGAGAGCAGTTCTCACTTGGGCGTTGGAGATGTTTGGGGGGCTGCAATCGTTTGGTATAGATATCTCTCCTTTTGGCGGGGAGTGGGGGGAGAAGTTTGCACTGAACCTGTCAGCCAGTATGTTGGCAATGTCTGTAGGATCAATAATCTTCACATCATTTTGAACTAGTTCTGAGCATATCTGGGAGTTTCCTCCCAGGTTTCTAACATAGCTAAAGAAGGCCTTATGATTGTCTTTTGAGTCTTTAGCTATTTTTCTCTCAAAATTTGCTTTGGATGATTTTATGAGAGCTCTTAGTTTTTTACTTATAGTGATCAAGGGTGCCTTACCTTTTAAGGATTTTGCTCTATCTTGTAGTAGCTTCCTCCTTTTGTTGTAGAGTTTGTTTATGGCTGGGGTCCACCAGACTGGACACTTGCCTTTGGTACAAAGAGTCTTTGTTTTGCTTGGGATTGCCTTATCCATGCAGTCCTGCAGGTGCTGGTAGAAGGCATTTGTAAGTGATTCAGCGGCTTGAGTACTGTTTTCCCGGCTTGGGGCCTTAAAGGAGACCACACTAGTCTTTAGAAGTGTGAAGTCGGCTTTCGAGAAGTTCTTTACTGTGGTCTTTTTTATTTCAGGTGGGGGGTGGGATGAGGACCTCCAGCGAGATTAGTTTATGATCTGATCTCACCAGTGAGGGGTATACTTCTGGTGTTGAACATTGTGCTCCCAGGTTCGTGATGATGAGATCAAGTATGTTATCTCCTCTTGTGGGGATGGTGACTAGTTGTTCCATGGCATTTGAGTTTATGAATTCCAGGAACTTTTGGGCTAGGGTGTTTGGGCTTGAGTAGTGTTCCCAGTCTATATTAGGGTAATTGAAGTCACCTAGTATGATGGTGTTTGGTGATACATTTATCCCCTCTAGTGTTTTCAGGAAGGCCATGTGAGGTTCCTGAGTTTGTGAGGTGGCCTGTAACATGCTACAATTTGCAGAGCAGTCTTGCCTATGGTTAATTGCACCTGGATGGTCTCCGATGCATTGTGCGTTGCCACCAGTCTTGAGGTGTGGGTGTCCTTGATGAATATGGATACCCTCCTTTCTTGGTATTGTCCGGATTTTGGGGCGGAACGCATGGTATGAGGTAAAACCTGATAGTGCTGGGGTGCTCTCAGGAGCCTTGAACCAGGTTTCTGTCACAGCACAGACATCGATGTTCTCCATACTGAGAAGGGCCTCGAGCGTGCATTTTGAGATTTAGACTTCTGGCATTGAGCAGCATTACCCTTAGTTTTTTCCTTTTTGTGTTCTAGGGTGGTAGGTTTAGAATTTGAGCCTTGCCTAAAAAGGCACTATGGGGGTGGCAAGAGCCTTTGCCAATATCCGAATCCCAGGGTGACAGGTGCAAGCTGTCCCTTGTGAAGCAGCGTGGCTTGTCCAGCATGTCATCCCAGGCAGACAGACACTGGATCCCCTTTGAATGACACCAGTGTTTAAGCCAATTGTTAAAGCTGATCATCTTATCTCTGTATTGTGGCATCATTCTTGGTGAAGGTAGGATACTGCTCAAGGTCAGGGTCATACCTGCCTGGGCTACATAATCAGAGAGCTCCTCAATGTCTCTTTTCATGTAGTCTAAGGAGGTACATCTCAGGTCGTTTACACCAGCGTGGACAATGACTGAGTCGTATTTGTACCTGCTGTTGAGAGACCTGAGTGCTTGCGTTATGTGGCGGATTCTAGCGCCCGACAGGCAGCTTACTGTGACCTTCTCCTTATTCAGTCTGGTAAGCGGGATGTCAGTGTGTCTGACTATGGAGTCACCAATGACTAGTGTGTCTGGCATTGTGTTTGGCCTTAAGGGCTGTGACTGTTTGACACTCTGACTGTGAGGTCTATGTGTTGCAGGTGTTGTGTTCTGAGGTGGTGGTTGTTTGGGTGTCTGCTTTGGTGGCCTCTGCTGTTTTGGTAGATTTTTGATCAGAGCCTCTGAGTATGTCTTTGTGTGTTTATGTGTATGATTTGAGGTTGTGATGGTACTATGTGAGACTGGGTCTATAGTGTGTGTGGTAACCTTCTCCTCCTGACTGGTCTTGCCAGTCCTATGTTGAGAGAGCTCAGCCTCCAGTTTGGCCGTATAGTTGCATCTCTCGCATGTATTTGTGTTTTGTGGGAGGAGGAGAGGGTTGTTCAGGTACATGAGGCAATTGTAACATTGCCTCAATATTCCTAGGTTCACCAGCTGAGCAGGAGAGGACACTAGCAACTGATCCCTCGACATGCTAGAAGGAATAGACAAAAAAACTTTAAAAGATTCCGGGGACGGGTGACCGAAATGGGGGTTTGCCTTTTTGGGGTACTATCTATGACAAGAGTGCCGTATCAAGGTAATAAGTACTGTAGGAGCAAGTGCTAGGTTTAACAGATAGAGAATAGTCTACTTGGAGTCAAGTAGAGATGATCTTTTTAGTTATAGGATACGCTGATTAGATCAGTAGTATAGTTCGAGGAAGGTAGTTTTAAGGGAAAATTTGAAGAGTGGACTTTAGGTAGTCCGAATAGTTTAAACCTGCTTAACCGGCGCTGCCCTAGTGTGCAACAGTGGCAACTCCGCGCTAAAGCGCGCTAAAACGCGCTTTATAGCAGGGGGCTGGAAAAGACAGGAAATGACCCAAAATGGCCAATAGACTACAAGTTACTGCCTTAAACCACTCCTCTAAGGACAATCAGGCAGCTCAGTACTCCCCACTCTCACTGGTGAGTAAAGAAACTTCCCCCTGACCAAACAAGGAAAATGGAGAAACACAGGAACCAAGACAAAGCCCAGGGATCAGCAAAATCTGGTCTCTGGAACACTAGTTAGGAAAGTATGGAAAACAAGGATATTTTTTTTGTTTTTTTCAAGTTTTTTTACAGAAAAGCAGAAAACACAATAAATGCTATGATTTTCGACTAAATGCTATCAAAAGCTAGTACACTTGAGTGTATTAGCCTGTAGTTTAACTTTTAGGCAAAACTTAAACTAGCAAGTGCAGTAAACAGTTTTAGCTTATAAACACAGTAAAAACAGTGCAAACTTTGATAAAACAAGCAGAAACAGTGGTCGAAAGGCACAAAAAGTCGAAAAAGCCAAGAAAAATGCTTAAAATCTGGAAAGGTAGTCTTTTCTGGTCTCTGCTGCTAGAGGAACACTGCTGGCCACCACGAGGAGCTGTGCTGAGTTCTCAATAGCTGGAAAAGCCTGCCAAAATGCGCTTTATAGCAGGGGGCTGGAAAAGACAGGAAATGACCCAAAATGGCCAATAGACTACAAGTTACTGCCTTAAACCACTCCTCTAAGGACAAACAGGCAGCTCAGTACTCCCCACTCTCACTGGTGAGTAAAGAAACTTCCCCCTGACCAAACAAGGAAAATGGAGAAACACAGGAACCAAGACAAAGCCCAGGGATCAGCAAAATCTGGTCTCTGGAACACTAGTTAGGAAAGTATGGAAAACAAGGATATTTTTTTTTTGTTTTTTTCAAGTTTTTTTTACAGAAAAGCAGAAAACACAATAAATGCTATGATTTTCGACTAAATGCTATCAAAGCTAGTACACTTGAGTGTATTAGCCTGTAGTTTAACTTTTAGGCAAAACTTAAACTAGCAAGTGCAGTAAACAGTTTTAGCTTATAAACACAGTAAAAACAGTGCAAACTTTGATAAAACAAGCAGAAACAGTGGTCGAAAGGCACAAAAAGTCGAAAAAGCCAAGAAAAATACTGTAATATGTAACATTAATAAAAGAGTAGTATTTGTAAGTTAAGAAATATGTACATATCCTATAATCTTTAATAGAGAGCTGATGATTAACTAGCTCTTTGATGGGAGATTTTAGAACTGAGCATCCAAGTGCTCAGGATTATGTGGAAGTCTTCGCATTTAACAATGAGCGAAGCCACTGTTCCACTGTTCTGCTGTTCTGCATTGTACAGCTGTGGCTCCGTTACACAGATTCTGATTGGTTTGTGTACCACATCGGACCACATCTCCATTTACTACACATGTCTTTAGGTCTTCATTGTATATATTTGTCATCCAGTTGGATTGTATTTGGCTAGGGGGACTAGTTGTTGCTGGCTGCTGCTACCAAAAAAACTACACTTCCCAGAAGACATTATTGTTGCAGACTGGAAGAGATCATGGCTGAGTGGCTGGATAGAGTGAAATCTATCAAAGGAATTTTGCTTGATATTTGTGGCATTCTGTATGATGGTGGGGGAGATGGAATTGTTATTCCTGGTTCAGTGGAGGCTGTTAAACGGTAATTATGAAAACTTTTGGGAGGGCAATATGTAGATTTGGAAGAGGCAAGAGACAGGGTGTTTTGGTTTACAAGAAATCCTAATAGGTTTGAGGGGGTGGGATGGATGCTTGTATGCACATGTGCTGCTGGTTTTCTCTGGTCTCCAAAAAGTGCATTAATTAATTTAATTGTGGCTGTGTTGTACTTTATGAATTTTAATAAACATGTGTCCCTCTGCTTAGGATGGTGGCAGAAAAGTGTCCATCGCTGGCTGTCTCATACCTCTCAAATCTCCCCTTATTTGGCTTCATCTTTTCACCATATCCCTCATAATTATTTTGCTTTTTATTAATTACTGAGGGTGGCAGTCAGTTAGTTAGTACTGCAAGGCATTAAGAGTTTCAAGCCTCTTATTGTTCGAAAAATGTGTATTGATGAACCTGTTGCTCTTTAACTTTTTAAGTGGTGTCCTTGTTTTGCGACCCATCCTCATTATTCTGGCATTGTTCAGCAGAGGAGATTTGAGAGGCATAGTTAATAGCTCTGCTGCCCTTCCACATTACAGAGAGTTGGCTGTGCTCTGCAGTTTTTGATTGGCTCATAGACTGCATGTATTATTGTTATTCTAGCAACTTTCTAAGTTTATAAGAACAACATTTAGTGTTCCATTTTTTGTGCTGCTTGTCCCTAGTAGGTCTCTGAATTGTATGCCAAGACAGGTCCTGTTACTCTAGAAACTTTCTAAGTTTATAAGAACAATCATTTGTGACTTGTAATATGTCTGTTTAGAAAATGAAGTCAATGCGATTTTTATTTTTGTAAAGTGCTGTTTCACTTATGGTGTGGTTATGATATTGTCGATTATAAAATAAAGGTTTTGGATCTGAGAAGTGTGGCTTATTGAATTTTATAGATGTTCTACCATGCTCCGTAGAAATGGCATGTTTCATGCAGTGCAAAAATAGGGTGTTCCACATTTTGGCCATTTGTCACACATTGTTAGGGTTTGTGCTCCTCTTAAGAGGTTGAGACCTATGTTTTAGAAATACAAGATATCTAGAATAAGCTAGAATACTAGTAGGAAAATAAGACAGAAAAAATATATTTAAATAAACTGCTTTTAAGAAAGATGTATATTACATATACCTGCATATGGCAGAAAAGTGAGTTTACAAGATCTCATATAATTTTAATATAAAATCATATAAAAATATTTGAAAATAATCCAAAAGCTGAAAATTGAAGCTTGGTCATGTAAACTTTAAAGCTTTTTACATGTTGTATGTTACTAGATTCACTAAGACTATCTGAAATCACTCAAAGTTAAAACGTGTTTTATTACCGAATTAGTACAACCATTTTGATTGAAAGTAAAGGAGATTTTTCAATATGTTTAAATCTGGGAAAGGAGAATAGGATGTGAACTGAACACATTGCAACTTTTGAATACAATATAGACTGCATATATATATATATATATATATATATATATATATATATCTACAAACTCCATACAAATAAAAAGACATTCTCTTTGAATACAGTAATGCACATATTTTTATGAAGTAGTTTAATAAACTATAGGATTCTTTTTAAATATTTTGATATTTGTTGTGGTATGAATGTTACTCATTTTTGAGATATAGTCACTTTAAAAATTAATTCAGAGTTTTTTCTTATATCTATAATGTATGTGTGTCTTTTAACATGATAAATATATATGTGTATATTGATTTCACTTTTGTATTATAGTTTAGTTTGATAAGATTGCCTGTCACCTGTAAGTTTACAGATGTCTTTATCTCTTCAGGTCCCACTCTATTATACTTAATTATTTAGATATCTAGTACAGTAATGATGAATGAGTGTATAATTTAGGAATATTTAATGGGTAATTTATATTACTATTACATAAGCAGGTATATAGTAAGCTATCTGTTGGACTATTTAATATTTCTGATTCATAGAAGAGGATAATTAAACTTTTATATAGTAATGGGGGGATCAGTGTTAAATGGCAACTATATAACTAAGTAGTTTCTTATTATTTTTGACTTGTATACAATATGCAGTAGCATTGTCGCCTCACAGTAAGACGTTGTCCTGTTCGATTCTCAGCTAAAGCGTCTTCTGTGTGGAGACATGCGTGAATGGGCCTACCTTTGTTGAAGGTTGTGCATCAGGCCTGGCAAGTCGGTACGTAAAAATCTACTGCCAATTATTAGCGGACCAGAGTTCCGCTGTGGCGACCCCTAACCAGGAAAAGCCGAAAGATACAACATACAATATTACAATAATTATTTATAAGTCACAGTAGCGTTTGGCTAGTTTATTGATTAATTAATCAAAATCAAACCTCATCTGATTCATCTGTTTGTAAAAGACTACATTTCACAGTTACTCATTTCATTTCTGTAATTCTGCTTGACCATATACTAACGTAAATTGTATTAGTTTTTATATATATCTTTGTATGAGTGCATTATGCTAATTCACTGTGTCACTATTACAGGATGCACTATAGCTTTCTGTAAGGTTTCTACAACTTCCATCCTTCTAGACTAAACACTGCATAATATTATGCCCCAAGATCTCATGGATAAAACACAGATTTAGGGCATCCAGTTGATATCTAACAAATTAACAGCAGCTAAAGAGATATACAGTTGTTAAAACTACAGGGAGCTAAAAAAAACTGAATTGAACTACAACAAAAATACAAACTCAAATCAGTACAGAAACAACAATATTTGTACCTGAAGGCAATGCCTACTATACGTGTTAGGCAGAGTTCTGTGCTCTGCAATTATTAGAATCATATCTTAGGTAAAAAAAAAAAAAAAAAAAAACCTGTAGGGAAAAGGGACATTTCCTGACCACTCTCCCATCATCCTAAGGTAAAGAATTTGCACACTCAGCAGATAGTATTACTGATTGCTTGATTTAAATTAGTGTCTCCATTTTTTCAAGTAATGTTTGCTTCTCCAATGTGTACACCAAAGTCCATTACCTTTTATTTCCACAGCACAGCACATGTAAATATTGTTGCAATGATTCTCCCCTCCTGTGCTTCAGTATGCCAGAAAATGGCCTTTAATGGATGATTGTATATAACAACAGAGAAAAGCCACAACAAGGTGTCCTAAATGACTGCTTTCAGCTCAGTATCGAATGTTGCCTTAATCCTGATAAAAGCAGACATTTCTAGAAATGTTTTAAAAATTCTCTATGTAGGCACCCAAATCTTTTCTTCATTGCTATTAGTGGCATTATCTTTAACAATAATAACAATACTCAACAATTCTTTTTTGATGAGTTCCAGTTCAACATTACTTGGTTCATTCACACAATTAACATATTCATTCTCAGACATTTACACCTATTATCCTGAAGGGCCACATGCATTTTTCATACCACTCACATTCTTATTAAATAATGTATTTCCAGTAAACATGCAGCTAACTATAAAAATATACTGGCCCTATCATTCAACTTTGGGGAATATCTATCATTATTTCTGCTAATTAAAGACTAAGGTGCCCCCACCATACCTCTCAGCCTCTCAGAGCAAGAATAACAAAACCACAAAGACCAGTGAATGTCAAATTTATTTTCTCAAACCTCAGAGCAAGATATCTGGACAAAGCCATAAATAAAAGTGGGACAAAGGCCCAAAATAATGACAATTTTTAAATATTGCTTTTACAAACTCAGAAAATTGATAGAATAGCAGGTTTTGCATTGCCATGATTTTTTCTGAAGGATATGAAGTCTGAAACTCAAACGTCTGTCATTATTTTTTAACTTCAAACTTTAATGATTTACCAGTTACTTGCCAGAATACTACATTTTATGAAAAACGGACTAAAAATATGAGGCCAAAATGGACATTTCATGACTATCTGTACAGTTGGGAGGTATGGCCTCACCTTGTACCTCACCTTGTTAGTCACATATCCATATAACCAGATGAATCTACTCTATTTTCTGTTACCTGTACTATTATATCAGTTGCATTAATACACTGTTTGGGGCAGGGACAGGGTAAGGGTTAACATACGTGAATAAGCTGATGCAAGGGGAAGACGCCCTCCCGACCATCCTTATTCATGTGTGGTTACCCTATCCCTGTGACTGACCCTTTACCCAACCCTTCATCATCCTACCTTCCAAAAAAAATCTGTGAAAATTTGCCTGATAGTAGTGATTTATATATATATATATATATATATATATATATATATATATATATATATATACACACACACACACACACACACACACACACACACACACACACACACACACACACACACACACACACATACACGCATATATGGGTCTACCTCTAAAGCCCAACTTGCAGATGACCAACTTTCAACATCCCAAGATGAAAATCACAAAAGTTCAGAAACCTGAACATGAATTTTACCAGGTAAGAGGGGGCTTTGCCTCCCACACCTCCCCTAACTAAATATAACAACTCCAGGCTCGCACTACAGTGGAAGAAGAAGCTGTGGTAATACCACGGCGAAAACGCTCTTTTTTATTGAGTTAATAAAAGCGTTATTTTTTACTTAATTTTTACCTGAACATTATTTGGGATCGTATCTAAAGAAATAATTTGCAAGACTTGCACCCAGCCTAGCTGTCCTGGGATAGGAGTTGGCGTTGTTTGTGTTTGTTTTTCAACAGTTGGTCTCTTTGGTTTCGCTGAATTGAGTTGTCAGGATGTCGTCCGACCAACTTCCCAGTCCTGGGAGTCCTAGGCTTGCTAATCAGACAGTCGAGAACGATAATTTTAGTTTGGCTGCATTATTGAAAGACCTTTCTCAACGGATGGATGTAATTTCTACTAAAATTGATAAGCTGGAAAAGCGTGACTTTGTTCCGAACGGATCTTCGCAAATAGGTATTCCAGCAAGAATAACGACTACCCAAATAACACCCAATGAATTTGAAGTAATTCAATCTACAAGGAACACTTCAACAGGATCGCTACCTTTAGGACAAAGACAAAATTTATCACGAACATCTAACGCACAGGAGAATGTTATTCCTTTGACTGGAGAAATGTATGATTACCATTTCCCAGCCTTGGGCAATAATCAACAGCCACAAAGTTTAACGGGAATTCCCGTCGTAGATGACTGGATTAACAATATGGATAATATGAACTTTAGCCCTGGACAGAGACAACTAACTAAAGAAGCGGATAATACTACAGTAAGTAATACTTCTATTGTTGATAATTTGAAGAATTTTGACTCGCATCTTTTAAAATTAAAGAGACTTCAACTAGAAGTTAAATACTTCAGGCAATGTCAATCAGAAAAACTAATACCTAAAGGGCTGAGATCTACCTTTTGCCCAACCGGCTTATTCTTTGACCCTGATTTTAACAAAGAATTGACTATGTTATTTGATGCTCAAGGCTTACAACTACTAGATGTCCTAGTCAAGCATTATAATATTCAAATTGAGAAACTAACTAAGGAAGTAACCAGTTTGGACAATTCATTAAAAAAAGACCTGGACTTTGAACGTTACAGGTTTGACTATTCTCGTATTTTTACGAGCATAGATTTATTTATTGAAAAATCAAAAACAACAAAAAATAAAAAGTTAATGAGGGATAGGTCAGCGTATCAGAATAATACAGCTTACCTAAAACTAAATGGCCCTAAAAACCAAAGTGGTAAAGATATGGAGAATGTGGGTTTAGATCAGAATCTTCCTTCGGATGAAGGCAATTTTGTCAACAATTTTGATAATAATTTCGAAGATGAAGAAAGACCTAATTTAAGAAGGAGTAACAGAATACAAGAAAATGTCACTAGAAATGGGCCCCCTCAATATACGAACAATAGGCAATTTTATTACAAAAATAACTATAATAATGGCCGTTTTTTAGGCCCACGGAATGCCAAGTTCCAACAGAAGAAATGGAACAAAACCAGGAACTAATTTTACCGACAAGAATTAATGAATTGAATCAAATAACAACTTCGGAGCCTTTGACAATATTTTCAGATTTTGAAAGTTTAACAACAGAAGAGACTTATAATAATAGTCCAAGAATTTTGACTAACAGGAAAGGGGATTTTAAAATTTATAATTTTGCAAGTTTAGAGCTGGATCCTTGTTTGGTGGAACTATTGGCTCACGGGAACACCTTCGTTCCAACAAAGAAATGTAACATCCCCAGGACTATTATAGATCTCAAATGTTTCATTAGGAAACTTAATTTGAATGTTTTCTTTCATAATACTAACATAATGCATGATGGCAAATTAAAGTTAGCCAGTACATTCAACCCTCCCCTACATAATACACTGGCAACCTTTGAAAAAACTTGTGAGGTTGATATTAGGAGTTTAAGTCAAAGAAATGGAGTAATAAAAAAGTATGTAAACTATAATACCTCGAAGGAGCAAATGGAATGTCTTAAACAGCTCCAGGCTTCTGCAACAAGAGTTGTCAAGCCAGACAAGGGAGGGGGTTTGGTTATTTTTGATAACCATTCTTATATAGAAAAAATGGAAAATATTTTGTCTGGGGCAGCTTATAAAACATCTTCAATTAATGAAATGAACATTTCAAAAACAAGGATCAGATGTTATTTTAGAGATATGTTCATAGGGGGCAAAATTGACTTAGACACATACAATTACATTGATATTAGTATGTCTAAGAATCCTGTGGCTTTCGGTATTCCGAAAATTCATAAAGATCTTAACAATCCCCCATTACGTGTAATAATTGATGGTCGCTTATCTATCACTTATCCATGTGCTCAATTGGTAGAAACAATTTTGGTGAAATATTTGAAACTAGTTCCTCACATTTGTAAGGATTCATGGTCCTTTCTTAATAGCATGAATAATATGGAATTTGACAACTGTTTTAATTTCCTCACGGTTGATGTAGTTGATCTCTATACATCAATACCACACCTTGAAGCACTTGAATGGGTTTCCCTTATGCTTAAGGAATTGGGTGCTACAAAAAAAGAAATTGAAATAGTCTCTGAATTGTTAGACATTATTTTGTCATCCAATTATTTTATGTTTAATGAAAAGGTATACATACAAACACAGGGTGTAGCAATGGGGTCACCGTGTGGAGCATCGGTGGCAAATTTGTTTATGGCATATTGGGAAAAAACCTTTTTATTTGGGAACAGTATAATGGATAAAATTAAATTATACACTAGGTACCTAGATGATGTGTTTATTCTTTTAGAGGGAGATATAGAAGAAGCCACAATATTGGTGGATTATTTCAATAGTACCACGTCATTTTTGAAATTTACATCCACTTTTTCAAAAAATGAAATAGATTACTTAGATGTAAGACTTTCCAAAGACGAATCTGATTTTGAATATATTTTGACAATATACAGGAAGGCGACATACTGTAATTCGCTATTGCATTTTAAAAGCTCACATCCTTTTAAGCAGAAAAAAGCGATTATAAAAGGGCAACTAATAAGAGCTGCCAGGATGTGTAATAGGGATGTATTATTTTACGAAGAATGTAAAAAACTTGAAAGAATGTTTATAAGTCGAGACTATCCATTAGATTTGTTTTTGGAACTTTTGAATGAAGTTGACAAAAAACGAGTGAATGGCTTTTATATACCTCTCCTTAAAAAGAGATTTACAGAGATTAATGCCACCTCAAATATTACAGATTTGGATGAGACAATAATTTCATTAGAGAATACAGAAAATAGTAATGTTTACAAAGGAACCATACCTTGTAGAATTAGTTTTATTTCTACATTTAACAGTGATTCGTTTGAAATTCAATCAATTTTACTAAAAAATTGGCATTTTATTCTCAATAATGAAGAATTACTAGATAAATTAGGAGATAGACCAAATTTTGTTTATAAAAGAGGTGACAACTTAAAATCGATTCTTGAAAGCAAAAATGAACATAATAATAATACCAAATTTAAAGGATGTAAGCAATGTGGCCTTTGTAAATATTGCCAGCATGTTAAAAACAGCAGTACTTTTAAAATAAAGGACAATAGATATTACATTAATTGTAACTTAAATTGTACTTCTAAATCTATTGTTTACCTTGCTTTATGTAACTGCTGTGAAGCATACTATGTGGGAAAAACTGATCGCAGATTACGCGACAGGATATATGAACACTTGTATGCAATAAGAAAAAGAAAAAATGAAAACGCCTTAGCCAAACATTGTGAAAAATATGAAGGTCATAGTTTTAATTTTTTAGCCATTGATTCAGTACAACCAACATTGAGGGGAGGACCAATTAACATACAATTAGAGGTTCGAGAGTTAGAATGGCAGCTGCGTTTAAATTCATTTTGTTTTCCAGGATTAAATGAGAGTTGTAATATCTCATGTGTCCTAAAAATGAGAAATTATTTAAGACATAAATGGAAATAAGATATTTTATTATGATTTTTTACATATATATTTTTTCTTATTTTTTATTTAATAAGAAATTCCTTTGAAACAATAATTTTAACATACAATAACATAAAAATAAGTAACGAATTATTATTAATGTTTAATTCCTAAGTATATTTAGATTATTTTAATTAACTATTTATAACTAGTTATTTTCATTAATATGAGATAAATATAAGTAAAAGTTGTCACTGAAGGTAGGAAGTATTTCACACAACAGGGGTATGTGATAAGAACTTAGAGTTATTAACCAGTAAAAAGTTTAGGTTTATTAAATGTTAACAGGTAGTATGAAGATTGATGTATTTTTAAAATGTTTTTAGAATTTAAATGTTTTTTAACATAATTTTTAGGTAGTAACTGTGATGTGCATAGGATGGTGTTTGTGATCATGTTTCTTTAAAAGAGTGTATGTCTTTCGTTACGTCATGCACAGCATATATATAGAATTGGCGGGTTTTTTAAAATGTTGTTTACTTTGCTGAAGAAGCTGTGGTAATACCACGGCGAAAACGCTCTTTTTTATTGAGTTAATAAAAGCGTTATTTTTTACTTAATTTTTACCTGAACATTATTTGGGATCGTATCTAAAGAAATAATTTGCAAGACTTGCACCCAGCCTAGCTGTCCTGGGATAGGAGTTGGCGTTGTTTGTGTTTGTTTTTCAACAGGTCATGTTGGCCAAGTGTTTACTTTTCCTAGTAAACAGTTGACGTTTGGGTTACTGAACGTTCGTGACATTCTTCTTGGTGTTTTGAAAGTCGGTCATCTGAGAGTCAAGCTTTAGAAGTAGTAGACCCACACACATATATATATAGATGTGTGTGTGTGTGTGTGTGTGTGTGTGTGTGTGTGTGTGTGTGTGTGTGTGTGTGTGTGTGTGTGTCTGTGTTAGTTTGGTATTTGACTTATTAGAAAAGACTGCCTATATTTTTTGATCTGTTCCATGTGGGTTTGGTAGTTTATGTCTATTTTGGGAGATTAGGTTTGGAGATCTCATTTTTTAATGTTTGTGTGATATTTCGGTGAAACGCCATAATTCCAGTCCACAGATGATCAAACTCAAATGCTGACTCCTCAAAACATTGGATAAAAAAGGACATTTTTATTTATGTTTTTACAGGGGAAGCCCCTCCCCACACCTCCTGCTAAATACATATCTATTTCTATCTATATGTACCAAGTCCAAGATCACACTACAGTAGGGAAATGTCAAATTTACCACTCCCTGCTGAACCCCGATCTTCCTCAAAAAGCCAGCACAGTTTGTTTGATTTCCAGTCACTTTTGCTGACTTTTCCATACTTTGATGTAACAACTTTTTGATGTAAGGTCTTATATATACATACATGTATATGTGAGTAAAAAAAAAAAAAATATATATATATATATATATATGTGTGTGTGTGTGTGTGTGTGTGTGTGTGTGTGTATATATATATATATATATATATATATATATATATATATATATATATATATATATATCATGTTTGGAAAAAAATAGCTTTGGTACTGCATTCATGAGTTAACAAATCTGAAGAAGTACTTTTAATATTTGTAGAACCAATTAATTTATTTGCATTTACAGTAAAATAACCCACTGCAGTCTGCAATTATGTCAGCCAAGCTTTCAGTAGTAAACAGTTGGTAATTGCACAAGGCAGACAGAAAAAAATGCACTATCCCAGACCTTTGATCAGGCCATTTAAATTCTCGTGTTGTGGGGTTTATGACAAAGGTTTTAATAAACCTGTATTTATAAGTTAGTCACCCTGATGACTGCATTAGCAGACATTTCTGCAGGGACCAATAAAATGGATTTAAAAAGAAATAAAGGAAGAATGGCTTTATCTCTTTATTGAAACCCATACTTATTTTGTTTGGCCTTTGAAAACTTAGTAGCCCAATTAAGCAAGAGACACCTTTTTCATTGGTGCCACATATGATACTACGTTAAAGAAATACTTAAGTTAATTATATAAAAGTATAGTGTATAAGGTAGTTTTCACAGCATAACATCTGTAGATTGAAAGGACTGGTATGTATGAGTGAGATGAATAGCTATTTAACATGTAGTCAGCTAAGAGAAAATACTCATGTGGATGTAAAATATAATACAGAAGTACATGCACCTTAACAGTAATTGCAATAACAGGTGACATTTTAACTAGATCACTGTTTTTCTTCCTTTTCATAGCTAACAGTGACGTGATAATTGGTCTTTATATCCATATTGTCTAAACAAGACAGTACAAGTTAATATAGCGTAAAATAAGCCGACGTGAATGTCTGATGGCATAATGTTGACTATAATGTAGCAGAGACAGGAAGAACTTGTCATGTTTCAGTACAATTTCTTCAAATAGTACTGCTCCCTGAACACATTAATGAAAAGCAAAAAAGGAGCAGGAATGGCAGAGAATAGTTTTTAGTAACCACCTCTTCAGTACTTAATGATATACCAGCCAAAATATCCCTTATAATTTTCCTTATAATTAGACTTAATGAACAGTACTTAATTTCTTTAATAGACAACTGATTCCAGAACACAGTAAGTTCATAGATGGCATAAAAATGCCTTACCTAATTCTTAGTTATACACATGGTTAGACTTGTAAGAAAGAAAATGGACTCTATGTGCAGGACAATGTGACTATCAAGAACCTTAAATGTCTGAAGAGCATGTATTTATAAAATGAAAATAAAGAGGTTAAAGACAGACAAAAGTATAAGAGCTTAGTGCTACCTGAGCCACATGGTCTTTCTCTTTTACTACCTACTCAGTAAACCTCACTACAGTTTAATAAATATTCTCCTTAGTCTTCACTCGTTTTTATGACTCCCTAATGCAATTCTATATTTACTAACAATCTTTGTCTCCAACTCTCTCTAGGGATGTTGATGCATATGCATAACTTACGTACTTCCTCAGAAAAAATAACTTCACTTTTCCTATTAGTCATATCACACTGTTTTCAAATGTTTCTACATTGTTCTTTTCTGCATCATTCTTATTTCATTAATTACCTGTCTTTACATTGTAAAACACAATTACATTTGTTTATAACAAAGACAATTATTTGTAATACTTAAATTTTTTCCTTTCTGAAGACGTTGGAAGTCTACAAATATGTAGAACACTCACACTAGTTCTTCTGCAGAAATGTTGGTATACATATAGGTTCATAGGTGTGTACTAGGCTAATGGCCCTGGGGCCTTTACAAGCTTAGCCAGGAGGATTACCCTGGCATCATGCCACCCGACCTTATTTCCCAGTGCCTCTGTCGAGTAGAGCCACTGGAGTTATCCCCGGGGTGAATTTTTTTATTTCCCATCCACTCATCAAGATTTCTCTTTAAGAGGGTCAGCAAGGTGCTCTGCTTGACATGTATGGGAAGTCTATTCCATAGCATGGGCAGTCTCTGGGTTATGAATCTGTCCCTCCAGCATGCTCTGTTGATTGTGGTAATGAGGTTGCGGTCTCTGGAGGGTGTGGTGCGGAGGGATTGGGGTTTCTTTAGATGTAGCATTTCTAACAATGCTGGGTCAGACATGGCTTTGTAAGTCAAGAAGAGATTGCTTGTAAGTAGGTGATATGACACAGAGAATAGAGTTTTTTGAGTCTGTCCATATAGGACAAGTGTTTAAGGCCTAGGATCCTCTTTGTGAGGTACTTTTGCGGCTTCTCCAGTTGTTGCAGGTGTCTAGTGAGGTACATGCCAAATGCGGCATTGTACTCGATGACTGGCCTAATGAGGGAAGAGCAGAGGGAGACAATGACCTCTTTCTTCCTGGATGCAAACTCTTTAGTAATGAGATGTGCCACATAGAAGGACTTTCTGACCACAGTGGCAATGTGGTGGTCAAAAGAGAGGTTGCTGTCAACCTGTGTTCCCAGATCTCTTATAACGCCTTCTGTGTTCAGTGGACTAGCATTGATATGGTAATTCATGGGAACTGGGTTTTTGCCAAGGGGGATTTTTTGGCATTGAGCTTAAGGCCATGGTTCTGACACCAGTTGTTGGTCTCAGTGAGGCCTTTCTGTAGGATGTCAACATTACTTGGGGAGTTAATAATAGCTCCCAGCTTGCAATTGTCTGTGAACTTTGTCAGCCAGAGTCCCTTCTTGTTGGCCTGGACTTCAGAGAAGTAGATACCAAACAGGAGAGGACCCAGGACCGAATCCTGTGGGACTCCACTCGTGACTGGTCGGCAGTCTGACTTGGAGTCAGCTACTTTCACAATGTGGGTTCTATCTGTGAGCCAGTTTGCAACCTACCTAGTGATATAGGGGTTGATGCCTAGCTTAGTGAGTTTTTCTATGATTCCTGAGTGGGGAATGGTATCAAAGGCCTTGGCCAGATCAAGGTAGGCTGTATGAACCACCTTGCCTTCATCCACAGCTCTGGTGACTGACTCAAAGAATCAACCAAGTTGAGCAGGAATGATCCACCCTTCACAAAACCAAACTGTGTGGGATCCAGAGTTTGGAGATTCCATATATCCTTGTTTATTAGGTCCATGATGATGTGTTCCATATCTTTGCATATCAGACTTGTCAGGCTAATGGGGCGATAGTTCCCAGGTTCTGTAGTCACCCCTGCTTTGTGGAGAAGGATAACTGTAGCAGTGCACTATTCGGTAGGGACAAAGCCTGAGGTGATGCTATGATTGAACAGAGCACACAGGTGAGGTGCCAGTTCACTCTGTAGTTCATGTAGAACACAGCCAAGGATATTGTCAGGTCCCATAGAAGCTGTATTCTTGGCCTTGGACAGTGCTACCTTAACCTGTGCAGCAGTAATAATGGGTGCCTGGCATTCTACTGGTCTACTGGTATTGTGATTGGTCCTTTTGGGGGGGGGGGGTAAAGTTGGCACTGAATTTGTTGGCCAGTATATTGGCAATATCTGTTGGCTCGGTATAGGAGGTACCATTGTGCAGTAGCTCAGAGCAAATCTGGGTACTGACGTGGAGACTCTTTACATAACTATAGAAGGCCTTGTGGTTGTCTTTACTATCAGCTGCAATTCTGTTTTCATAGCTAGCTTTAGAGAATTTGATGAAGGATCTCAACTTTTTGTTGAGGCTGACAAGGGAGTTTTTCCAGTCTTGGGACTTCACCTTATTCTGCATCAGTTTACTCCTTCTGTTGTAGAGTTTGTTTATGGCAGGGGACCATCAAATTGGCTACCTTTTTTAGGAGGAGCGCGTCTTGGTTCTATTGGGTATGGTGAGATCCATGCATTTGTGTATATATTCGTACAGTACATTGGTGTATGATTTGGCAGTCATGCAGCTATTCTCCATTTGCATGGGTGCCATGAAGTTAACCACCTCTGTTTTTAGGAGCCCAAAGTTAGCTTTGGAGAAATTTTTCATGGTGGTTACCTTTATGGGGGTGGGAGGAATGTGGATTTCCAAGGTGATTAGTTTGTGGTCAGATCTAAGCAGGGAGGAGTTGACTACTGGTGTAGAGCAACAGTAGCCCATATTATTAATGACCAGGTTAAGGATGTTGCTACATCTAGTGGGGGTAAGAATGAGTTGGTTCAGGGCATTGGAATTAATGAATTGCAGGAAACATTGGGCAAGTGTATTGGTACATGAGTAGTTTTCCCAGTTAATGGAGGAGTAGTTGAAGTCACCCAGTATGAGATTGTTAGGTTGGACTCTAATATTCTCCAGGGTGCTTAGGAACATGGAGTGTGAGTCTTGGGACATGGTTGGGGACCTATAGCAGGCTACAACCTGAATCGCTGTCTTACCCAATATTAGCTGCACCTGAAGAATCTCAGATGCTTTATGTTGGGCTACCAGTCTGGAGGTGTGTGCATCCTTTATGAATATGGAAGCATCATCACCTTTGGAGCTTCAGTAAAAAAGGCACTATAGGGGTGGCAAGAGCCTTGGCCAGTATTCAGAAGCCCAGGGGTGACAGATGCAGGCCTTGTCTGGCAAAAAATTGAGGTCTGTCAATCATGTCATCCCAGGCAGACAAATACTGGATCCCCTTAGAATGACATAGAAACTTAGCCAATTGTTGAAATCAATCATTTTCTGCTTGTACTGTGGTATCATTTTGAGTAATGTTAGGATGCTGCTCAGGGCTAGGGTCATACCCGCCTGGGCTACATAATCAGAGAGCTCCTCTATGTCTCTTTTCATTTAGTCCAGGGAGGTACATCTCAGGTCATTCACACCCACATGTACAATGACAGAGTCATATTTGTACCTGTTGTTGAGTGACCTGAGTGCATGCGTTATATGGTGAATCCTGGCACCTGACAGGCAGCTAACTGTTCCTTTCTCTTTATTCAACCTAGTGAGTGGAACATCAGTGTGCTTCACTATCAAGTCACCAATGACTAGGAGTTGGGCATGCTGTGTTTCCTTAGGGACTTTGGTTCAGTGGCACACTGTTTAGGAGAGTTATGTGTCTCATGATTAGTGTTGTGTTTTGGTGGTTGAGTGTGTTTCTGCCTTGGAGGTCTCCGCTGTTTGGGTAGATTTTTATTGAGAGCCACTGCAAAGGTGGGTGTGTGGTTTGTGTTTTTATGTGAAGGCAGTGCTGGTGTGTGTTCTGGAGGGATATGTGTTCCATGTGGTGTAGTGCAAGTGTTGACTTTCTCCTGTTGTCCAGCTATTCCGGTCTTGGCTGGAGAGTGCATGGCTTCCAATTTAGATTTATAAGTGCATCTCTCGCAAGTCTGAGTGTTGGGAGGTAAGAGTAGGGGGTTGTCAGTGTACATGAGACAGTTGCTACATTGCCTCAGGATGCCCAAGTTCACCAGGTCAATAGGAGAAAGCACAGGGAACTGACCTTTAGACATACCTGGAGGGGTGGGCATTAATAATTTAGAGCTGGTAGCACTTTTGTGTGCTACAATAATTGCTACAAGAAGTCTGGTAAAGTGCTAGACTAGTAAGCTAGTAAAAGTGCAGGAGATGAGAGGACTAGCAGAATTAAGGGAAAAATTAAAGAGCAGACTTTGGCACCGCTCAGAAGCTTACAAACAGTCCTGGATACAGCAAATCTGTATCTGGACTAGAATAGTTACAGGAAAGGTGGGAAACAAGCAAAAATATGTTTTTTTAAACCAGAAAATTGAAAGAGATGGAAAAAACTGCCCAAACAGCCAATAAACTACAATTTCTGGGCCAGAAACTACTCCTCTTGTGTAGATAGGCTACCTAGTGCTTACCACTCCCACTGATAAGCTAGAAGGCTTTCCTCCAACACAGAAAGGCTTGGGGGACTCAGAAGCTAGCCTACAGTCCTGAATACAGCAAATATGTATCCGGACTAGACTAGTTACAGGTAAGACAGGAAAAGTGCAAACACCGGCTTTTAAATCAGAAAGTTGAAAGAGATGGAAAAACTGCCCAAACAGCCAATAAGCTACAATTTCTGGGCCAGAAACCACTCCTCTTGTGGTAGATAGGCTACCTAGTGCTTACCTCTCCCACTGATAGCTAGAATTCATCTCTCCAACACAGAAAGGCTTGGGGGTTCAGAAGCTTACAAACAGTCCTGGATGCAGCGAATATGTATCTGGACTAGACTAGTTACAGGAAATATAATTCTGAAATGTGAAAATCTTGCATACAGAATCTCCACTGTGGATTGTCTGTTGATCATCATTATACAACTAGACTGATAATTCTCAAAACCCTCCCTTTTCTGCATGTATATAAAATAGTATATAAAGTGAGCTTTTTTAATGAGTTATATTTGAAAAATGTCCATTTCTTTGTTAAAAGCAAAGTCATGGTGCTGATCCAGGGTATCCCTAAGGTCCTCACAGCCTTTGTCAATGATTTCATGAAGCCCTAACCTTTATAATGGTACATGTTCAATGTCTAACACATTGGTAATTTATTAGGTCTAATACAGAAAACTATTTCTACCATGGAATGTTAGGAGATTGAGATTTAACAGGTCTCGAGTTCATGGGCCTTGTAAGCTTGCCCAAGTGTAATAAGTATTTTATCTTTTTTTCACAGAAAAGCTCTTAAAATTTGCAAGTAGTATATAAAGACATTGTCAGGGAGCTTCTTCTTCACTTCACTATTTCACATTTCTGTTTCTGTAAGATGCTTTGAAAGGAATTGTCCTATGGTGAAAATATTTATATTTTACAACTCCCCTGGTCCTTACCTCTAGTCAAAATCAAAGTGTGTTTTTTAATTCAAATTGCCATTACTTCCTGAAAAAGAAGCATGAATTGAAGGTCAAACCAGGTGGTAGTAGCTTGATACTATATAGTATAAATTGAAATCCTTAAACTGTACCTATCTGCTTGTCATTGGGAGTTGAGGCAGTAACCTTGAGGAGAAAATGGAAAAAGTTAAAGATCACGACACACCCCCTTGTCCCATTTCTAATTACCTGGACAGAAAGTAAATACATCTATCAGAACTTCTCCCCAGTAGTTTGAGACATTCACTTTCATTCAGTAAGTACCTCTTAAGACAAATAAAATGGTGCATATATATTTTCAGTAAAACAAAAAGACAGGCCTTTTTGATTATAGTTGGGTGTTATAGTTAATTATCCAATCAAAACACCCCAAACAGAGCCCTGCAAAAGTAACTCTAGCTAGATCAGTCTAAACTATATCTTCCTTCCATGAGGGCAAAGGGGGCGCTCCACAGACAAAAGAGTAACTCTTTTACAAGCTCCAAAGTTCACAAACAGTACAAGATACTAGATTCAGCAAAAACCTGAACCTAGTCTATGCTAGTGTTTTTCAAGTGCAGCAAAAAAGCAAAATGAACAAAACAAGCAGATGAACAGTAATTACAGTTGTAAGAGGATTTCAGTTCTCAGTTACACTAACAGAGACTGAAAGTCAAGGTTTCAAATAAAAAACCTGACACACTAAGAGGATGGTAGGCATTACTCAAAGGTAAACAAATCTGGAAGGATATGTAAACGAAGGATAAATTTCAACAACCA
>NC_056728.1:921417380-921453428 GCF_019279795.1 Protopterus annectens
TGTACTTATAGGGTGCTGACATAATCCGTGCTGAGATAAGGGAATGTGCATCCTGTAGAGTGCTTTCACAGTTGGCAAAAGGGACAGCTCCCTCACACAGACTTGCACACACACTAACCCCCCTCCACACACACTGGGCAGTTGCAGGATTCAAGCCCCTATCTAACTATGTTATGACACTCGAGACGGACGCATTAGCGGAGCGCACTATTCGCATTACTGTGAAGTTTCCCTTCTCCTGCTGTACTTATAGGGTGCTGACATCATCAGTGTTTAGAAAGGGGAATGTGCATCCTGTAGTGTGTTCTCCTAGTTGCCAAAAGGGATATTTCTTTCATACAGACTTGCACACACACTAACCCCCTCCACACAAACTGAGCATTTGCAAGATTCAAACCCCTACCTAACTATGTTATAACACTCATGACAGACGCATTAGCAGAGCGCGCTATTTGAATTACTGAGAGGTTTCTTTTCTCCTGCTATACTTATAGGGTGCTGACATCATCCGTGCTGAGATAGGGGAATGTGCATCCAGTAGAGTGCTTTCACAGTTGCCAAAAGGGACATCTCCCTCACACAGACTTGCACACACACTACCCCCCTCCACACACACTGGGCAGTTGCAGGATTCAAACCCCTATCTAAATATGTTATGACACTTGTGACAGACGCATTAGCAGAGCGTGCTATTCGAATTACTGGGAGGTTTCTCTTCTCCTGCTGTACTTATAGGGTGCTGACATCATCTGTGCTGAGATAGGGGAATGTGCATCCTGTAGAGTGCTTTCACAGTTTCCAAAAGGGACATCTCCCTCACACAGACTTGCACACACACTAACCCCCCCTCCACACACACTGAGCAGTTGCAGGATTCAAACCCCTACCTAACTATGTTATGACACTCGAGACGGACGCATTAGCAGAGCATGCTCTTCGCATTACTGGGAGGTTTCCCTTCTCCTGCTGTACTTATAGGGTGCTGACATCATCAGTGTTTAGAAAGGGGAATGTGCATCCTGTAGTGTGTTCTCCTAGTTGCCAAAAGGGATATTTCTTTCATACAGACTTGCACACACACTAACCCCCTCTACACACACTGAGCATTTGCAGGATTCAACCCCCTACCTAACTATGTTATGACACTCGAAACAGACACATTAGCAGAGACCGCTGTTCGCATTACTGGGAGGTTTCCCTGCTCCTGCTGTACTTATAGGGTGCTGACATCATCAGTGTTTAGAAAGGGGAATGTGCATCCTGTAGTGTGTTCTCCTAGTTGCCAAAAGGGATATTTCTTTCATACAGACTTGCACACACACTAACCCCCTCCACACACACTGAGCATTTGCAGGATTCAAACCCCTACCCAACTATGTTATGACACTGGAGACGGACGCATTAGCAGAGCACGCTATTCGCATTACTGGGAGGTTTCCCTTCTCCTGCTGTACTTATAGGGTGCTGACATCATCAGTGTTTAGAAAGGGGAATGTGCATCCTGTAGTGTGTTCTCCTAGTTGCCAAAAGGGATATTTCTTTCATACAGACTTGCACACACACTAACCCCCTCTACACACACGGAGCATTTGCAGGATTCAAACCCCTACCTAACTATGTTATGACACTCGAGACGGACGCATTAGCAGAGACCACTATTCGCATTGCTGGGAGGTTTCCCTTCTCCTGCTGTACTTATAGGGTGCTGACATCATCAGTGTTTAGAAAAGGGAATGTGTATCCTGTAGTTTGTTTTCCCACTTGCCAAAAGGGACATTTCCCTCACACAGACTTTCACACACACAAACCCCACTCACTCACCTACACACACACTGAGCATTTGCAGGATTCAAACCCCTACCTAACTATATTGTGACACTTGAGAGAAACGCATTAGCAAAGCACACTATCCGAATTACTGGGCATCTGTTCTGCACCTGCAGTATTTATAGGGTGCTGACATCTTTATTTCTACAGAGGTATGTACATGTAGTACTACCTGTCAGGTGGGGGATAGCATATATATGCATTTGCAGCCACCTTCGTCAGGGTCAGATATGCACATCGCACTGGCAGGTTATGTTCTATACCATGCTTTGTGACCACAGGACCTGTAACACACAACACAACCAGTCCAGAACACCACACCCACATCCAGGACACACACTTAGCTTCCCTGGGAACAGTGCCGAGATATGCATGTGTTCACATACACCACTCCAGTTGTTAACATCAGGTACAGGCATATTGTGTGTGAGAACTACTCAGGCCTCTACCACTTTACCCTACAGCCACTACAATTTGTGGGTCCGTGTGCTATGGCAGAACTACACACCACAGCCACATGGGGGAATACATATTGCACCTGTCCATCTGCAACATGGGTACTCACTGTTCCACACCAGAGGTAGACCACCATTGTTGATATCTGACCATACCCACCTTTCCCTGGACATCCATATCCCATCTCCACCCCCAGGCAAGGTTGTCACTGCACACAAACTGTATTTAGCACAAGCAGACTCTACACTTGTGAAGACTGGGGTGGACGACTTCAGAGGACCCATGCTGGGGGACTATACTGGCCACTCAGCATAATCCTTGACAATTGCATTCTATGAGCATGTGTATGGTTTGCATTGATCATGCTATCCCACATATACCCATGATGGTTCACAACAAGACACCTGTCAGGTGTACACCAGCCATATATGAGCCGTACAACAGACAGAGTGAGCTAATACATTGCAGAGCTGTAGCCCACAGAGGGAGGACATCTGTGAACAGTTCCAGCATGGCACTTCATTCACACATAAACATCACAACACAGTGTTGACAGTGGAATTGTCCAGAGAATGCAGATAGGCCTCCCCTCAGTCTGTTATTGATGGCCACTTACTGTTAGAGATCCTCAGCAACCCTCTTCCAGCACACACCGACAACATGGCTGTGGCTTAGCACATTCAAACCCTGGGATCTCCACTGTGCCCCTGCTTGACAGAGGCACAGCTCACTAGCCCCACACGTTGCCTTATGTGACCTACTTTACAGTGGCACAGTAGCCTACTGTACTGGGGGTGCAGATGCCAAGCACACTCTGGCTGAGCTGTCAGTCCCTAGGGCAACAAGCCTAGTATTGACCTCTACACCCATATGTTAAATTGTCAGATGCACAATATTTGTTGTGCTGTTCTACTGTTTGCAGGTCTTTATTGCCATAGCATTCCCTGTTCCTATGACCAACTTGTGTATCTGTGGAAGATGTTTGCATATGACGGCGACCCACTATATCACTTATGTCTCTGTAGTCATTTACTGTGTGCACTGGGCAGATTGCTGTGTTGTGGTTGGTTCCTGGAATGATACGTACAAATACCAGATATGTGTGGCCAACTGCTAAACGGAGATATGGCCTAAGTGTGTGAGCATGCCCAGTTCAGCCTTTCCATGGCATGTTGTCTGACATATGCCTCATTTATCAAAGTGTGTGAGCATGCCCAGTGTGAGCTTTCCATATGTTGCACTCTGAAGTCCACCACATATTTGGGTGTGTGTGAAGTTCAACAATATCCCACGTTTATGGTTGTGTGTTGGGTGTCATGTTGTGTACTAACTGGCCAACTGCTTCATGTCTGCCACAACAGGGATTATACTGTGCCTGCAGGGATTGCATGGGATACTTTGCAGACAGTTGTCAACATACTTTCATAATGACCTAACACTGTAGTACCGTATAGTGTACTGGTTCAGTACTTTCACTGTGGTGGACAGTATCCTGGGCTTTAGTCCTATCACTGCTTGACATCTTCATAGTGAGCACAACAGACTGTGTAGGGGCCAGTTGTGCACATATGACCATGTTGCATTATGTTCAGATATGGACTACCTACACCAGGCTCGTCCAACATTGGTAGTGTATTCCACAACATGGGTGGACATTGGCAAACACTAGCGATGTTCTCTAGGCCATTTCTGATGCTAGTCACAGGGTGTGTTTGTCCTTCGACACACATTGTAACTGGAGTTTGCCATGACATATGTCATGGTTAGTATACTGTGCCTCCGTCTACCTCTGACATAACAGTGATACCCAGGGTTAGCCTACCATCTCCCATCCACTCATCAGGATTCCTATTGAGGGGTGTCGATAGGTGACTCTCTGGCTGACCTGTACCGGGAGTTTACTGAAGAGTGGGGGTGCCTTCTGTGTTATGGATCATTCTGTACAGCTTGTCCTATGTATGTCAGTGCTGGGGTTCAGGTCTCTCATGTGCATAGCTCACTGCCATTCAGATTGTACAAGGTGCAGCATGTTCATTGATTCCAGGCTGGACATGGCTTCATACATCAGGCACAGCTTGCCTGTAGCTGGTCAGTATGGCAGTGTGTGGGGCTGCAGTTTGTTTACTCAGGCAACACATGGCATCTGTTCATGCTCTTTGCTACTCCTGGTGGGGTACTGTCGTGGACTTTACAGTTGATGGAGGTGTCTGCTGAGGTATATCCCACAGGGGCTATTGTAGTCAATTGTGACGCTGATGAAGGATGACTGCAGAGCCACAGTGACCTCTCCTTATCTACATCTGACAACCTTCATGATTGGGTGGGTATATAGTATGTTTCTGTGAACACTACAGCCACATGTTTGTCCAGTGCAGGATATCTATCACCTTTTGTCCCCAGGTCTCTCATTACATGTTAGGTACATAATGGGTTAACAGCTGTGTGGTAATTTGTGGGCACTTACTGTATATCCATGGTGGTTGTCTATACACAGTTCTGCAATTAGCTTGCTGACATAGCTATGGCTCCAGTTGTCTGTTTGTAGGTGGCCCTTTTGTGGGTTGCTTGTGTCAGCTGGGGGTCGGATATGGTGTGCTGTTTGTACTCCTCTGCATACATGTTCAGTCACAGTCCTTCCATGTTGGCCTATACCTATGGGACATATATACAGAACGGGGGGGGGGCAGGACCAGGCCTTGTGGGATGCCACTCATATCTGCTTTGTAGTCTGACATGGATGCAGCATGTCTGACCATGGTCCCTAGTCCTGTGGCTGTTGGTGTCAACAATTCGTTTTTGTTACTAGTTTGGTGCAGTCCTATACATACTTTTTCATGTCAGTTCTGTCCTTGGTCTGGTTTGCAACCCCTCTACTGACATAGGGGTATATATTTAAGCTGGTGAACATATCCATACTGAACTCGTAGGGTATTGTCTAGAAGCATATGCACGGTCCAGCTACGCTGTGTGGACCACATTGCCCTCATCAATGACCTTAATGACTGCTTCAAATGGGTCAAACATGTTTAGGGGCAGGATCTGCAGTTACGACAGCCACACTGTGTAGGGTCCAGTATCAGTAGGTCCACAATAGCTTTATGTCTGCGGTACATACTGATCCTTTCCATAGCTGTGCAGACCAAGCTTATCAGGATCCTGGGGTGGTAGTTTGCAGTATCCATTCAGGCAACTCCTTTGTTGTGAAGGACCACTGTTGTTGTACACTGCTCTTTGGGTACATATCCTGTGGTAGGGCTGACATTGGGCAGTAGTGTGATTTGGCATTCCATTATTCTTGGAGTCCATGTTGGCCTCAGCCCAGGACACCATCACATACCTTTGCTGCTGTGTGTTTTGCCTTGCAGATGATGGCTGTTACCTCAGCATCTGCAATGTCAGGGGACCAGCAGTCTGCTGGGATAGATATTTTGCATTCTGGGGGGGGGGGTTGCACTGCACTTGTCAGGTTGTATGTTAGCAATATGTGTGTGTGTTTGGTATGTTGTTTGTAATATCTGTGTGATTCAGAGCATATCCGTGGATGCCCAACATGGTTCCTACCATCAGTTAAGTAAGCCTTGTGATTATCCTTAGTGTCCTGTACAATTTGTATCTTCATAGGTTCATGGGTTCATACTAGGCTATCCACCCTAGGGCATTAGTAAGCCTAGCCAGAGTGTGTGTGTCTTTCACTGCACCTTGCTATGTGACTATTATGGCCATTTAGGAATTTCTTTACTGTGCCTCTGTCTGGTCGTGACACAGTGAAGACCCCCAGTATACATGTACGATCATCCATCCACTTGGCAATATTCCTGTTGAGGGGTGTCAGTGAGGGGCTCTGCCTAACATGGATTGGGATCCTGTTTCTGAGTGTGGGAAGCCTCTGGGTTATGTATCTGTCCCTCCAGCACATCCTATTTCATTATGTGTTGAGGCTGACATCTGTCACTCTCACAGCTCCAATGGCTTTGATTTTCTGTGGTGGAGCATGTCCATTACTCCTGTGTTGGACATGGCCTTGTACAACAGACATAGAATGCCTCTGTGTAGGCAGTCTGTGACTGCATTCAGCTGGGGTGTCTACACCCAGGCAGCATATGACATATATTTCACACCCTTTATCCTCTTGGTGGGGGTAACTATGAGGTATTCCGAACCGCTGCAGGTGTCTCGTACGGTACATCCCATATGAGTCATTGTACTAGATTATGGGTCTGATAAGGGAACAGTACAGCGGCACAGTGACCTCTGTTGATGTAGATGTGAATCCTTTCATGATACGGTGTCCAATATCGACAATCTTCCTAGCCACATTGGCAATGTGAGTGTCACATGACAGAGTACTGTCGACTTGTGTCCCTAGGTCCCTGATTACTCCTTGCATACATAATGGTTTGCAACCTATGTGGTAATTTGTGTGTACCTTGTCTGGTATTTGGTGGGACATTCATACTGTCCAGTGTCTTCAGGATGTCTGGGTGGAGTTCTTGTGTGTGAGAGTGTGGTCTGTCACATGCTACAGACTGTACAGCAGTTTTGACTACACTTAGGTGCACATGGGTGGTCTCCGCTGCTTTGTGCATTGTCAGTTACCTGGCCGTATGGGTGTCTGTGCTGCATATGGATACTCCCCCTCCTTTGATGTTTTGGTCCAGGTGTTGGGGCCATAACGCATGATATGTGGTATAACCTGGTAGTGCTGGTGTGCTATCACTAGGCTTGCAGCAGGCTTCTGTCACTGCACAGACATCGATGTTCTCCATACTGGGAATTGCCTCAGGGGCATGCATATTGCAGTTTACATATCTGGCATTGGTCAGCATTACCCTTATGTTTCTTACCACTTATGTTTTCTAGGGTGGTGGGTAGTCTTTTTGGCCTTGCCTACATACGGCTCTATGGAGGTGGCAAAGGTCTTATCCAGTATCCAGACGCACAGGGGTAACAGGTGCAAGCCATCCCTGGAACAGCAGCATGGCTTGTCATGCTTGACATCTCAAGCAGACAGACATTAGACCCTCTTGGACTGACAGCTGTAACTGTGCCACCTGTTAAACATGATCATTCTGTGTTTGTACTGTGGCATCATTATTGGTGAGGGTTGGATGCTGCACACGGCCAGTGTCATACTGGCCTGGGGTACATACTCAGAGAGCTCATCCATGTCTCTTTTCATGTAGCCCAGGGAGGTACATCTCAGGTCATTCACACCAGCATGGACATTGAGTGCATCATATTTCTGCTTGCTTTGGGGTGACCTGCGTACTTGTGTTATGTGGCATATTGTGGCAGCCTACAGGCAGCTTACTGTACCCTTTCCCTTGTTCAGTCTGGTGAGTGGGACAGCAGTGTGTCTGCCTATACAGACACCTATTACAACTGTATCAGGCATGTTGTTTCTCCTTCTGGCCTGTGACTGTTTGGCACACCAGCTTTGTGTACTATGTGTTGCATGTGCTATGTTTGGAGGTTGTGGTTGCTTGTGATCTGCTTTGGAGGCTTCTGTTGGTGTGGTGGGTTTGTAATTAGGGCCTCCGGGAATGTTTTTGTGTGTTTATGTGTTTGGTTTACAGTTGTGGTAGGTCTATGTGGGACTGGGTTTGTGGTATATGTGGTTACCTTCTCCTCCTGACTAGTTTTGACAGTACTGAGTTGGGGGAGCTCAGCCTCTGGTTTGGATACATGGTTGCATCTATCACATATATTTGTATTTATTGGGGGGAGTTGTGGTTGTCTGTGTACTTGGGACAGGTGTCACATTGCCTCTGGATTCACAGATTCTACTTGTTGTGGCTGGCCTTAGTGGATTGTATGTGTGGACATATGTTATTGCCATACTACTGATCAGTGATTACTTCCCTTTTTATGTTTGCTCTATCATGTGGTAGCTTCCTCATTCTCTTGCATGGTTTGGTAATGGCTGGAGTCCAGCATGCCAGATGCCTGCGTGTATGGCATTGTGTCTTATTATTATTTGTGATTGCATACTCCAAGCATTCCTGGCTGTGTTCATGGAATTCCTGTATAACATGTTCTGCAGTGTGTCCCACATTTTGCACTTGCACAGGCTTTTCGTGGATTCCACATCGGTCTGGAGGGGTGCAACCTATGCTTTACACATGTTTTTCACTGTGGTATTCTGGCCAGGGACTGGGGTCGGGATGTGTATATCCAGTGTGATTACTCTATGGTCTGGTCTTACCAGTGAAGGATACACTTCTCATCTTGCCATCCAGTACACATGTTGCTGATTATCACATCCAGTATGCTTATCCGTCTTGTGGGAGTGTTACATTGTTCCTGGGAATTTTGGTTTATGGATTCTGGGAACTTTTCTCCAACTGTGTTGCTGCTAGTATAATGCTCCCGGTGTATGTATGGGTATTTTCAGTCAAGCAATATAATGTTGTTTGGGGGGCTTGATATAGTCATGTATTCCAACATAGGCCAGGTGCAGTTCCTGGTATTAGGACAGTAGTCTGCAGCAGGCTATATACTGGGAGGCGGGTTTAGCCATTGGTATTTGACCATGGCTAATCCATGCTGCTTCTTGTTGTGGTACCAACATGGGGGTGTGGTTATCCTTGACATTTATTGCTAGTCACCCTCCTTTTGTAGTTTGTTCCATGTTTTGCGGCTGTACAGCGCAGTATGAGGTGTGACCTGGTAGTGTTAGGGTGCTGATGTGAGCCTTGACCCAGTTCTCTATTACAGGACTGATATCTACATTCTCCATACTGTGTGCGTTTACACTGCACACATCTTGCTGTTTAGACTTCTGGCATTGGGTAGCATTACATCTAGGTTCCTATTCCTTGTGGTACCTATGAAGGTGGGTTTGTGTTTTGAGACTTACCTATTCAGGGCATGCTGTGGGTACTGACAGCCTTTGCCAGTATCCATGGGGCATGGAATGATAGGTGCACGCCACCCCTAGCAGGTGGTGCATCATGTCATGCTCCGCATGTCTTCCCAGCCTGAAACACATTGGCTCCCCTTTGACTAACTGCATTACTTCAGCCAGTTATTGCACTTGATCATCCCATCGTCATTTTGTTGCTTCATGCTTGGTGAGGGTGGATGTTAGTCAGGGTGCTCAGGTGTGCATAGAGTACATGGTGTTACATTACTTAACACATGGCATTCATGCCTCAGGTGGTGCTGCAGGGCTGCCTCTGTCGGATGCGCATATTACACTTCCCTGTACATGTTTGTGAGCAGGTCATGTCATTTTAGGCATTTTAGTCAGGGTGCTCAGGTGTGCATAGAGTACATGGTGTTACATTACTTAACACATGGCATTCATGCCTCAGGTGGTGCTGCAGGGCTGCCTCTGTCGGATGCGCATATTACACTTCCCTGTACATGTTTGTGAGCAGGTCATGTCATTTTAGGCATCCATGTTATTATTTGAGTGAGTCAGAGGGGGTATCATTCCCAGGGTTCCTACTGAGCCAGTGTATGTGCTATGCGATGACTCTTTGCCAAGGCCAGGGCATACTGGGCATGCCTTCTTCTGCCTACTGGGGCAGGCTCAGGTTGTTCCTCCTCCGAGTCACGCTCTGCCTGTGATAGCCTTGGCAATGGTGGGGGGCTGTTTGGCCCAGCCCTATGCTGGTCCTGCTGCAGCTGTTTTCGCAAGATCATATTATGTAGCATTGCACATACCATGACAATTTGGGTACATGTAGTTGGTGTGTACTGCAAGGCTCCACCAGATGTGTCCAGACACCGCCACCGTGACTTGAGCAGCCCAAACACACGCTCTATTACATTACGTTTTTGTGCATGCGCCTCATTATGGCGTTCCTGTTCAGGTGTGTGTGTGCGTTTCTGATGGGTGTCATCAGCCACGGCTCCAGTGCATAACCTGCATCCCCCACTAGGTGTCCATGTGGGATGTCCCCATTGGCAAATGTCTGGTACAGCTGCGTCAAATGCCAGATGTGGGAATCATGGTAGCTCCCAGGGCAGCCAGCACACACATTCATTATTATGCCCTGGGCATCACACATGACCTGGCAGTTGATGGAGGGGAAGCCCTTGCGGTTAATGTAGGCCCTACCCCGCTCACCGGCTGGTGCTTTGATGCGTATGTGCGTGCAGTCTATTGCACCCACTACCTCAGGGTATTCCGCTATTTGCTGGAAGAGATGCATATTGCTGGCCAATACCTCACGGGCATTGGGGAAATATACATGATCACTGACATGTGCTGGCATGGCATCCAGGAACAGGTGCAGTACCCTGGAGGCTGATGCCTGTGATATCCCCATCATATCGCCAGTTGGTCTCTGGAAGGTACCTGTTGCTAGTATTCTTAGGCCAACACATACCTTGGTTTCCACTGGGATGGGTTCCCCTCTGTTGGTTCTGTGTGTGAGGCGTGGCCTGCACAGCTCAACTACTTGCTGCAGGAGCTCTCTGTCCACTCTATAGCGCTCTACTATCTCCAGCTCATGTAACCCATGGTAGGTGACCCTGGGCCTGTACACTCTTCTCCGTCTCCTCACTGTGGGTTGTTTGGCACCATCTGCATTGTCACCACCCTCAGCAAGTCGCCTATGTCTCATTATGACAGCTATGGCAGCCCCTAACATTTCTGCTCTGAGTGAAGCTTTTTCAGTTTTCACTTCTATTAGCTTACTCCTGTCTTGCAGTGTCTCTTAAGAGAAACATCCTGCACTACTGTTTGCAGAGTTTTAAGTGCTGGGCTGGGCTACTATTCTGCCTGTGTAATTGCCTGCTTCTAACTGTTTTCACCTGCTAGCTTCAGCTGTATTCCCTGCTAGCTTCCTACTAATTCTGTTGCTTCCTTTTTCCTTTCTGTTTCCTCAGGGGGGAGCAATGTGCATACCAGCAGAAACATGCTCACAGTGGCTTACACGCACGCACACGTGCTTACACGGTTCAGAATCTACTTATTCGGGTTAAAACGCGCGCACACCCGCGCAAACTGTGTTACAAGTCTGCCAACAGCCTCCTACATGCTCAGCCTGCCCTACACGCACACACACCAGCGCAAACAGTGTTAAACATCTACCAACATGCTCCCACATGCTCAGTCTGTCTTACACGCGCGCACACTGCCCTACTCGCGCTTCATGGCGCGCACACGTGCGCATGCATGCCCAGCAATAAACTTTGGTGTAAGTAACAGTGTACACCTTCCATTTCTTGACTTTCCCATGTTATCTTGTGGCACTCCTCTTTCCCTGATCTGTGTCTGTCATCTGTCATGTTACACTGTCCTCCAATGAACTGCATTTCTTTCTACCATTTCCCCCTGTGATGTCACCTATCTCCTACTCTATTCCTCCCCTTATGTATCTCTTGCACTACTCAGACTGTGCTCATTTGCTATGTGACTGTGAGATTCAGTATCCTAACCCTCATTTACATGAGATTGCCTACTAATGCTTAGTTACATTTCTTACACTCAGCTTCCCCCCTTAGCAACCACTACACAGTGGCCATGTTGTTTTTGGTCTGCTGGTCCCTGCATTGTTATTCCATGTATTGCATAAAACCCACATTTGTGGGTTTATAACCTTCATTTTTATGTTTTATACAGCGCAGCCCGTTTGCGCGGGGCTGCGCTGGGTTTAAACATGCTTAGTTACATTTCTTACACTCAGCTTCCCCCCTTAGCAACCACTACACAGTGGCCATGTTGTTTTTGGTCTGCTGGTCCCTGCATTGTCATTCCATGTATTGCATAAAACCCACATTTGTGGGTTTATAACCTTCATTTTTATGTTTTATACAGTGCAGTCCATTTGCGCGGGGCTGCGCTGGGTTTAAACATGCTTAGTTACATTTCTTACACTCAGCTTCCCCCCTTAGCAACCACTACACAGTGGCCATGTTGTTTTTGGTCTGCTGGTCCCTGCATTGTCATTCCATGTATTGCATAAAACCCACATTTGTGGGTTTATAACCTTCATTTTTATGTTTTATACAGTGCAGTCCGTTTGCGTGGGGCTGCGCTGGGTTTAAACATGCTTAGTTACATTTCTTACACTCAGCTTCCCCCCTTAGCAACCACTACACAGTGGCCATGTTGTTTTGGTCTGCTGGTCCCTGCATTGTCATTCCATGTATTGCATAAAACCCACATTTGTGGGTTTATAACCTTCATTTTTATGTTTTATACAGCGCAGCCCGTTGCCGCGGGGCTGCGCTGGGTTTTTATTATTTTTGCATTAGGTTACCTTGCCAATGGCCACATATTTGGCCATTGGCATGCTGCCTGATACATATGCACCCTTTATTTGGAGCTGACATGGCTCCGTTGTGAAATTTGCAGAAACGTACTCAGTTGTCAACTGAGTACATTTCTGCAGCTAAAACGTCTCTTACATGGGCTGGTTTCTGCTTCGTGGATTGCTAATATACCTCATTTGCATACATTTTGGCTGCAAGTGAGGTATTTAGCATGTCCACGCCCAGTCTGTGTAAGAGACATTTTAGCTGGTCTCTTACACGGAGTTTAGGGCTGTTCCTGGATCGCGAGGCTTGCATGGAGTGTTACACGTCTCTTACACTCAGTGCAAGCCTTCGTGAATCCTGCCCCATCTCTTAGACAGCATTTGTTTACATGGAAACTTTTACATAGGTCCTTCTTCACCCCTCATAAAATTGAATTGATGTACAAGAAAAAGAAACTTTGTTGGAGATGCAGAAAAGAACTTAAAGCAGACTGGAACACGTTATTTGATTATACTGTCTTGATTCCTTTTTGGAATAATATTAATTCATTTTTACAGGCATTTTTGGAGATAAAAAAATTAATGATTTAGATAAAATAAATGTAATACCCCTATTCCCACTTGTGTTAAAAGAACAAAATATAACATATTGTGGATTGTATTGACCATCTCCAGAAAAGTGATCACGCAAAACAGGAAAAATGAATTTACTCCTTCATTTAAATAATTTATAAATTTAGCAACCAAAGTAACTCATCGAAGAAAGTATTACAATCAGACAGAGAATGAACAGAATTAAATCCTGCCTCAGTGTATGGACACAATTTAAAGAACTGCTTGACAAGCAAAAAAAAAAAAAAAAAAACATTCTGGAACTGAACAGACACACAACAACAGAAATGAGTAGAAAGCTGATGGACACTCTTATAAATATTTTTTTTCTTTGCTTCTGTATTTATATAATTAGGTTGTTTTTCTTACTTTTAAATATGTACATACATTTCTAATTACAAATTTTGTAGTGATTATGTTTTATGAAAATTTAATAACATTTTCAAAAAAAAAAGAATTCCTTTGCAAACAGTGAATTACATCAGTTAATTAGTGGGAGGAGCTGAGAAACAGCACTGCTGTTTTAGTTAGAAATATATATATTTAGCTGAAGAGTTGCTGTACTCTGCCTGCATTTCATTTTGAATTGAAGCTTTTCATTTAAGGTTTGGTTACTTATATTTTATATCTTATACTTGTATTACATTTGTTTTGTTTTAAGATTTCTGTTCTGTTGGAGTTTTAAGAAGTCTGGGCTAGGGTCAATTAAAGTTAGTAAAGAATTCCTTTGCAAACAGCGAATAAGATCAGTTAATTAGTGGGAAGAGCTGAGAAACAGCATTGATGTTTTAGTTAGAAATATCTGTATTTAGCTGAAGAGTTGTTGTACTCTGCCTGAATACTGCTGACATCTGGCTGCATTTTATTTTTCCCTTCCACCTGCCTGGTTGTTGTTGTGTTCTTAAACTTGGTGGCTTTTGAGTTGCCCGCCCCTACTATAAATCGGATTTTGAACACTCCTCCCAGTCCCATTTTATCAGCTCATTCTACTGAGTACAGAGAGATCATTTGGGAAGGCTCACCCCCTTAGTTTCTCAACTTTGAGTTATCTTCTGTTTTCTCCCTTCCCACTTAACCTAAAAAATGAACTTTATTTAGCTGCTTTTACTGTGTTTGTGTTTCTTCCAACTTTATTTTGCCTTTGCTGCTTGTTCTTAAACGTTTTGAATTGCATTTATTCTGCTGCCTATATTACTGCCTGATTAAGTTATAACTATTATTCTAAGCCTTTTGATTTAAGCACTTGGGCTTTGGGCAGTTGTTTTACATTAGGAAGGTTTGTGGTCTACATTCCTGTGGCAGGAGAGGCGGCTTACATCCTTCTAAGCTGGGAATTGCCAGTTTAAGTCTTAATGTGTATGTTATTCTAAAAGTGTCTTAGCCCTGGTTTAAGCACTTTGGCTTTAGGCCAGTTAGTTTACATTAAGAATGTTTGCTGGTAGTCTGATTAAATTGTAACCATTATTCTACGCCTTTTGGTTTAAGCACTTGGGCTTCAGGACAGTTGTTTTACATTAGGAAGGTTTGTGGTATACACTCTTGTGGGAGGAGAGGGTAGCTTCTGCCCTTTTGAGCTGGGAATTGCTGGTTGAATGGTTATTGTGTCTGCTTATTTTAACTTTTTTATTTCTGAAATTGGTGCAATTTGTTTGCTGTAGCATACACTAGATTCAGATCTGCTGAATCTAGCTCTGTTTGTATAACTTGAGCACTAAACCAGGCCATCTTTTGTTGGAGAGGATTCCACTGCACACTAGTGGCTGGAGTGTGCAGGTAGACTTTGTCTGATTGAAGGTTGCTGGAACAGAACTCAGTTTTGAGCTTTTTTATTGGTTAATTGGTTAACTTGTTTAAATCAGTTTGCTCTCGTTTGCTACATAACTAAATCAAAGCCATCTGCTGATCTCTGCAAAACGTAAGTAACATTCTCACTGTATATTGCACTTTTGAACTGCATTTTTACCATATCACTGCTTATTTTAACTGTTTTTTTTGTTCTGAAATTGTTGCACTTTGTTTTCTGTAGCATAGACTAGATTCAGACTTGCTGAATCTAGTTCTGTTTGTATAACTCGAGCACTAAACCAGACCATCTTTTGTTGGAGAGGATTCCCCTGCCCTCTAGCAGCAGGAGTGTGCAGTTAAAACTCATCTTATTGAAGGTTGCTGGAACAGGACTCAGTTTTGAGCTTTTTGTTGGTTAATTTGTTTATATCAGTTTGTGTTCATTTGCTGCATAGCACCGTGTTTGTGCATTGCGCACTGCCGCACAGTAGTGGGCACTGTTAGTGGTTATAGACGCAAACACTTTTGCCTGCAAATTTTCCCTTAGTACTCTGTTGGTGTTCCATCGGTGAGTTCTCATGATTGTCCCTCACTGACAGTTGATACATTCAACATATCTCCTGAGGTAACAAAAAAGATCCTTCCACTAGCTCTTCTTATTTTTTGGCCACTTCTCCTGTCCTCTACTTTACCTGCTCCTTCCTGTCCTCTCCCTGTTTTCTGCCCACATCAACTTACTGATCATTATGGACATTCAATTTCCCACAGTTTTTCCAGCCAGCCTGTTTGACATGGGCATCCTGAGGCAATGTAGCAATTGCCTCATGTACACTGACAGCCCACTTCTTCTAGTCCACACAAATTCATTATGTGAGAGATGTATCCATATCAAGAACCTAGAATCCAGGCTCTCTCACTCACCAGTGAATCCATCTGACACTAAGCAGGTTGTCAGCCTGCACATCTCATCTCCTGCACCTACCAAACCAACAACACATAAACCTACATATGCGAAGCTCCTTACAAGAAGCTTACCTAAATATCAGAGACCTCCCAAACACAAGCAAGCTTCACATAATGCATCCACTGCAGAACATAGTACACATAATATATCACACACCAGTGTCTCATCCAGTCAAGACCCTAAGGTATAACACAAAAACAAACATCTTAGTCATAGGCGACTCAAATGTGAGACACACCAGGTTGGATAAGGAAAAGGTCACAGTCAGCTGAGTGTCAGGTGCCAGGATCCAGCACATCACACACGCAATCAAGTCTCTTAACCACAGGCACTGTTATGACTCCATCCTAGTCCATGTTGGTGTAAATGACTTGACGTACCTCACTGGACTATATAAATAGAGACATGAATGAGTTCTCAGATTATGTGTCTCAGGCAGGTATGTCCCTAGCCTTAAGTTGCATTTTACCTTTGCCTAGGATGATACCTCAGTACAAGCAAAAAATGATTGACTTCAACAATTGGCTTAGTTTCTGTTGCCATTCAAAGGGTATCAAGTATCTGTCAGCTTGGGAATACATGGTCGACAGACCTCAATGCTTTGCCAGAGATGGTCTTCGTCTGTCACTCCTGGGATTTCAGTTACTGGCTAAGGCTCTTGCCATCACCATAATGCCATTTTCAACACTGTCGCAAGAACAATTTTCCTGACATAACAACCTCAAGGTTATGTTGCTAAATGCTAGGAGTCTAAACCAGAAAACTGCACTCACTGGAAGCAGCCCTCACCCTGGAAGATGGTGACATTTGTGCAGTTACTGAGACCTGGTTTAAGGCTGCGGACAGCACCCCAGTTATACTAGGTTACATTTCCTTCCACATGTTCAGACCACAAACTAAAGACGTGAGAACTAAAGGATGTCGTGTATCAATATTCATTAAAGATAAATACACCTCTAGATTGGTTAAACAGCAAGTTTCCATTGAATTATTTCAGGTGCAATTGACTGTAGGTAAGACTCCTCTTCAGGTCTTTGCCAGCTATAGGACCCCTTACATGAATCAGCACATCCATTCAGCCTACTTGGATCTACTTGAGTCAATCAAGATACAACCAAACACCCTGGTTTTGGGTGACTTTAATTACCCATCCATAGATTGGGTAAATTATACATGTTCTAACTCACTTGGCCAAAGGTCCTGGACTTTGTTAACTCCAGTGTCCTAGTCCAGCTGGTTGACACACCCACAAGGGGCTCAAACATCCTGAACCTTATGCTCACCAACATGGGGGACCATTGCACCACCCCCAGTGTGTGGCCATCACTGGTCAGACCTGACCACAAATCAGTCTCGCTTGAAGTAACTATAACACCCCCCCCTTAGCAACAACTAGACTAAAAAACTTCTCCAAGGCCAATTACAACCTCTTACTTGATGGCATATATAGCTTCATAGCCCCTCTCCCCACTGATGGAACAGACACCTAAGCTGAGTTATACACCAATGCTTTATACAAGCACCTGTATAACTGTATTGACACTGCCATACCTGATAGAACCAAAGCAAGATCTTCAAGGAAAAACAAACCTGCCTGGTAGACAACTGCCATTAATAGGCTATACAATAGGAGGAAGAAATTGCTGTCTAAGGGTAGGAAGGAATGGTCTCAAAACTGGAAACACTTCCTCCTCAACATAAACAAGCAAATAAGACTCCTAGTGAAGTCCTCCAAAGCTAACTATAAATCCAAATTAGCTTCCCTAACTATGGCTAACCACAAGGCATTCTTTAGTTACATCCGTAACCTCAAAGGTTAGGCCCAGATTTTTGCTGAACTCTTAGTTAATGGTATTACCTATATAGAACCTGTGGATATAGCAGACCTGCTGGCTGACCAGTTCAGTGAAAACTTCACTCACCTGTCCCTGCCACATATACCCCAAAGCATCTCTAACACCTGTTCCTTGCCTAGTATGTATGAGGAGCAGGTTTTAAAATGCCCTTTCCAAGTCCAAGAACATATCCTCTATGGGACCAGGCAACATCCTGGGCTGTGTTCTATGTGAGTTAAAACAGGAATTAGCATCACCATTGACCATGCATTTCAATCATAGTCTAAGCACTGGCTTTGTCCCAGCAGAATGAAAAACAGCTACCGTCATCCCTTTGCAGGGGGTGCATCTATGGGCCCTGGGAACTATAGATCCATTAGCCTGACCAGCCTTATCTGCAAGGCCATGGAACTAATCATCATGGACCTTATTAATAAAAATATAGGAAATCTCCAAATGCTTAACCGCACCCATTTTGGCTTTGTCAAGGGGAGATCATGCCTGTTAAACTTGTTGGACTTCCTTCAGACAGTCACAAAAGCCCTAGACGAGGGCAAATCTGTGCATACGGCCTACCTACACTTAGCCAAGGCCTTTGACACAATCTGCCACTCAAGCATCATTGATAAATTCACCCAGCTTGGTATCAACCCATATATTGTCAGGTGGATTGCAAAATGGCTCAATGATAGAACTTATACAGTCAAAATAGGGGACTCCACTTCCTCCAGAAGACCTGTAACCAGTTGTGTTCCACAGAGATCAGTTCTAGGACTCCTACTGTTTGGAATCTACTTCTCCAAAGTACAGGCTAAAACTAATTTGGCTGACAAAGTTTGCTGATGACTACAAATTGGTAGTGATCATTGAAAGCCTTAGCGATATTAACATCCTGCAAGAAGGTCTTACGCAGACTACTGACTGCTGCCAAAGTCATGGTCTTAAACTTAACACAAAAAAATGCATTATCATCCCCTTCAGCAAGGGTGATGTTCCTGCAAACTACTACTACATCAACAGCAATACCCTAAGCACACAGTCAGTGGTGAGAGATTTGGGCACACAGGTGGACAGCAACCTTAACTTCGCTCACCATGTCTCCACAATGGTAAGAAGGGCATTTTATGTTGCTCATCTCATAAGTAAGGGCATTGGTGAGACATGGCAAGAGGTTATAACCCCCTTGTGCTCTTTCCTCATCAGGCCAATAATAGAGTACAGCGTTTCCTTTGGTATGTTCCTTTTCAAACACCTGCAACAATTCCAGAGACCACAAAGGTTCCTTACTAAGAAAATTCAGGGTCTTCAAGTTCTGACTTATGTGGACAGACTGAAATCGTTGTCACTTTACTCTGTCATACAGACTGTTCAGAGGCAACCTATGCCTTGCATACAGAGCAATCTCTGACCCAGCTTTAATGGAAAAGCTGCACATTTGCACGTTAAATGGCACATGGGTCACTCACTCAAAAGACCTTAACCTGGTATGTGACATCAACAGAACTTGTTGGAGAGACAGAGTTGTCTCACAGAGGATGCCCCACCTTTGGAACAAGCTTCCTATTCATGTTAAACAAAGCCCCTCACTGGCCCTATTTAAGCACAATTTTGACGACTGGATGGGTAACCGGAAATTCACCCTGGGGGTTCCACCTGTGTCCCTCTTGGAGAGGGGCAATAGGTGCTGATTTCAGTGTCTGCTTGAACCAGACACCCTTGAGAACATGGATTGAACTTGGCTAGGCTTGTAAGGGCCCTGGGGCCATTAGCCTAATAACATCCTATGATCTTATGATCCTATGTTGGGTGGGGGTAAGGAGGTTGTTAATTTGTATATGAGTCATTAATTTATTATGAATGCATTTTTTAAGGATTTTTGAAAGAATGGCAATGGATGTAATGTTGGATATATCATCTGAGTTTTATTTTATTTATTTTAATTTACATTTGTTGACCGGGCTAGTCTAGCTGGATACATTTCCATTTTCAGTAGAGGCCCGGGGAGAAAAGCTCCACAAAAAAATTTTAACCAAAAAAGTTACAATAAACAAGCAAATGGACAAATCATCATAGATGAAAAGACAAATAATAAAAAATATAGTACCCAATAACAGATATATACATGAAGAGAATCACATTTCTAAGAATAACATTAATTAGCTGTAATAACATCAAGAACAAGGCACAAAACAGAGAGCAAAATTGACTTATAATATTATATAGAACTAATCTTAGTAACAAAAGGAGAAAGAGAAGCACTATAGTAGGAGAGGAGGAAGGGAAGCAGTTTAAGAAAAGAGAAGGGCAAGTTGAGAGAGATTATCAAAAAGGAAAGAAGAAACAAAAAACTCTAAAAGGAGGTAGACTGAAGCAGATTCAGTAAAGAGAGAGGGAATGTAAAGTAGTAGGAAAGTGCAGAGTAGTAGGAAAGTGCAGAGGAGGTAAAAGATTAGTCAGGTTTTGAACAGGAACAGAGCCAGTGGCTTTGGAAGTAATCTTTGATTTTATGTTTAAAGAGAGGCAGAGATGTGGTAAGTGTTATATCGCTAGGAAGCAGATTCCAGTTCCTTCCTACAGTATTATTGAATAGAGAGTCACCGGCAGAATTATTAGTCTTTGTTATAGTAGCCATAAGTTTACTGGAAGAGCGAAGGGAGTTTAGGTTGTTATAAGGGATTAAAAGTTTAGAAAGTATGGGGGTTTTGTTGGGTTGGTATAAAATTTTATGGGCAATAGCAAGTTGAGGGATTAACAGAAGGTTTTGTAGTTCAAGCCAGCCTAGAAGTTTCAGGTTAATACAGTGATGAGTTCTAAAAGGGTTACTAGTGGCAAAACGGGCAATGTTGTTGTAGCAAGTAGCCAGTTTGTTAAGGGTGGCTTTCCTAAGGTTAGTAAAAATTGGTGAGGCATAAAGAAGAGTTGACAAAAGATGGGAGTGGGCAATCTTGGCTCTGGATGATGATGTTAGGAAAGGTTTAATTCTATATAGGCTTCCTATTTTTTCTATTGACTGTTTTAATGGTGTTGTTGATATGCTGATCAAAGGAGAGGTTGTTATCAATTGTTATTCCTAATAATTTTGTTGTTGGATCAGGAGTAATGAGAGTGGCATTATTTGAGGAGATGGTGAAGTCCAAGGGAGTGGACCTAGTGCTAGGAGAGAAAAGGAGAAGTTTAGTTTTTTTTGGCATTGAGGAGGAGGTTGCGTCTGGTGAACCAAGTTTCTACTGTGTTGAAGACATTTTGAGTAATAGATGAAAGTTCATTAGGAGATGAAGCAGAGCAGATAAGGGTGGAGTCATCTGCATATTGAATGCAGGTTGCTTGAGGGATTGCTAAGTGAAGATCATTGATGAACAGGGAGAAGAGAAGAGGTCCTAGAATGGAGCCATGAGGTACACCGATGGAAACGGGTGTGAGTGAGGAAATTTGGTTTTCCCAACGAACTGCTTGTTGTCTATTGCTAAGGTAGGATGTAAACCAGTTAATGGCAAGATTATCAAAGGAGAGGGATGTAAGAGTGTTAATTAAAATGGAGTGGTTGACCATATCAAAAGCTTTAGAGAGGTCAATGAAGAGAGCAGAAGAGAGAAGGTTGTCGTTGCGGTTCCTATTGATAGTATCTACAAACGATAGGAGAGCAGTGGTAGTACTGTGATGTGGTCTAAAACTGTGTTGACAGTTTGCTATTATGTTGTTTTGAGAGAGATGCTGTAAAAGTTGTTGGTGAATACATTTTTCCATTATTTTTGCTAAAGGAGAAAGGAGGGCAATTGGTCTATAGTTTGAGTACTCAATGGAATTTCCACCTTTATGTAAAGGGATAATATGGGATATTTTCCAGATGTCTGGGATGGTTCCCTCTTGGATTGTCCTGTTTATAAGTATAGATACTGGATATGCAATTTCTTTGGCAGATTTTTGGAGAAAAAGTGAAGGGAGCTTGTCAGCAGAAGGGGTACAAGGCTTCAGTTTGTGAATAAGTCTAGAGATGAAAGATGTAGGAATAGGTTGTATTTTAAAGTTATTTGAAGGGTGTCTTTGGTTTATAGGTGGCAGGAGTTATTAGTGCTAAGTTGTCTAGCTAGTGATAGAATAGTGTCAGTAAAAAAAGAGTTGAAAGCATTTGCAGTGAGGTGGGGAGTGTCTGGGTCGGCATTAAGAGGGGTGGGAGTGTTGGATGTTCCTGGGAAAAGGAGTCTATTAATAGATGACCAAAACTGTTTGGGATTGTTATGATGAGTTTGTTGAAGTTTGCAGTGGAAGGTTTTTTTGTCAGTAATTATTGCTTTTTTTAGTCGAGTTTCTAAGTTGGCGGAAATGAAGAAGGTCAAGGGAATTTCTGTGGCTTCTCCATTTGGCCCAGACTTTATTTCTGGAGAGAATTAGCGTTTTAGTTTCTTTAGAGAGCCATGGGGCAATATTGGGTTTCATTCTGATGGTGCATTCAGGAGCATGTTTGTTGAAAATGGATAAAAAAGTGGTATTAAAGTATGATACTGCATTTTCAAGGGGAAGAGATTTTAAGGGGCTCCAGTTGCATTTGCTGAGTTCATTTTGAAATAGGTCTATATTAAAATGTTTAGTAGAGCATATTTTTTGAATGTTAGGGGGGTTTGGGAAATCAGTTCTTTCTCTAGTGATAAAGGTTAAAGCATGATCACTTATATCATCAGGCAGGGTTCCTGCTTTGTAGGCCTGTTTGACTTTGTTTATGAGTATCCAGTCTAAAATACTCTCTTTGTTGTTAGGCTTGTTGATTCTAGTGGTTGAAGTAATAGTCTGGGTGAAACCATATAGGTTCATATGAGAGGAAGGATTATCTGCATTGATAGTGTTCCAGTCAACATTGATGTCACCTAGAATTATAGTTTCTTGGGGGTAAGTAGTAGATACCCAGCTGAGAAAGGGTTCTAGTATGGGTATATTTTTTCCTGGTGGTAAGTAGATGCAGATAATGTAAAGGGATTTCTTGGTGTTTATTTGGAGTTTTGTTATGATGGCTTCTACTTTGCAATCTGGGGTAGAATAAGCTGGAAGAGTAGAGATATTAAGCTGATTCTTAAAAAGAATTGCTACTTCACCACCTTTACGTTTTGGTCGGTCAAGTCTTATTATGCTATATCCTTGGGGTGTGATCTCAGTGTCTTTTGTTTCTGGTTTGAGCCAGGTCTCTGAGAGGCAGAGAATGTCAAATGAATGAATATCTAGGAGGGCATGTAATTGAGCTATTTTGTTATTTATACTATGAATGTTTAGGTGTCCTATAAGGAGGGAGTCATTGATTTTAGGTCTATTAGTTTTGGGAGAGGGATAAGCTGGTCCAGGATTAGGGTGGATGTCTCCATCTTGTAATGTAAGAAGATTAGGTTTGGTTATTAAATGGTTCTTTAGAAAGATTTGTAGTATTAGTTTCTTATTGGTAGGATAGACATACTTAAGGTGGAAGAGTCTGTGGTATTTAGGTAAGAGATAGTTGGGGTTAAAGGTAATGTTGGAGTGTAAAATGGGAGAAGTATTTGTAAGAGTTGAGGTGTGTTTGTTGGGGTAGATGGAGTGGGCAGAAAGAGGGTTTTCAAAGAAGGTAAGAAGGTATGCAGAGAACAGGATGGTAAGGAGTGGAACTGTAAGTGTGGGCATAGTAAGGAAGTTGGGAGGCATAATTAGAGAGTATTATAGTAGGAGTTAAAGAAGTTACTAGAAGTGGCTAAGATAGGAGAAATGATATAAAACTTAATAGGAGAGGGAGGAGTGAAAGAGGGTCAGTAGGCGGTAGTAAGAGGGTGCAAAAGGGTAGTGTAAGAGAAAAATAAAAAATAAAAATGAAGTAGACGACAAGTATAGAGCTGTGAGGTCAGATATAAGGGAGGGATTTTGGAAGGAAAGAGGTATGAGGGGAGGTGGTGGTAAGGGGTGTGGTTAACAGAGGAGCAGGATAAAGCAGGGTAAGATATTGGAAGAAAGAAGTAGGGGGTGTGTTCAGAGAGGTATAAGAGTAGGACCCCTGGGGGTGGGTGGGAATTGGGGGTAGGGAGGGGAGCGGAGTGAGCCCGCAGGGCGAACGGAGCGGGAAGAAACAGCTGAAGGAGAGATGGGAAAGGAGACAATCAAAAATGCAGGTAAGTAAGGTGAGAGAGGTACATAGTGAGAAAAAGAAGGTAAAGTAGAGACCAGTGTTCCAGGGAGAAGATAAAGCACAGACAGGTTAAAATCAGTATGTGAACATACAGTGAAAATAGAGGAGGAGCAGGTCTAAGTTAACAAGGAAAGTAGGCAGTTTACAAGGAATAGAGCAAATCAGAGAGATAGGGGACAGACAGAGAGTGAGGCTAGGATAGAGGTTAAAAGGAATAGGAAGACAGAGTACTATTGTAACAGATGAAAGGGCTAGTTGGAGCCAAAAGGGAACAGCGTAGGAAACAACAGAAACAGAGGGGAGGGAGCTACCTGTAAGATAGCGCAGATAAAAAGAGAGAGAAACAGAGAAATATAGAATAAGACCAAGAGGGGTGTGAGGGAGAAGAGAAAATAATTACCTCCCTTGTGAAGTGGAATGATGTGAGATTTTTTCCATAAGGCTGGGACTTGTACTTTTTGAACAAACCTGTTTATGAGAATGGATACTGGAAAGGAAATTGAGGTGGCTGCTATTTTTAGGAAATCACCAGGAATTCCATCTGGAGCAACAGTCAAATGCGTTAGCCAGGTCAAGGTAGGCAAGGATGTACCATTTTACCCTAATCCATTGTCTTGGTGACCTTCTTAAAGAAGTCCATCAGGTTCAGTAAGCATGATTTTCCTTTGACAAAGCCAAACTGGGATAGATGCAGTGCCTGAAAGACTCCTATGTCTTTGCTGATCATTTCAATGACAATTATTTTCATGGTTTTGAATACAAGACTAGTTTGGCTAATGGATCTGAGGTTTGTGGGATCTGTTGATGGTTTGTCCTTATGAAGATGGATGACAGTTGGAGTTCTCCATTCTCATGACATGAAACCTGTTTTGACACTATAGTTAAATAATAACTCTAGTGGCCCTGATTAGATTATTCAGTATGCACCCCAGAATATTATTGGATATTACTGGAGACAACTGTGGCTGTGTTCTCGAACTTAGAGAGCACAGCCAGGACATGCTGTCTATTTCTAATTGGAGGGGTTATATTTGAAGGTATTTTGGGGGGGGGGTTGCTAAGGGTAAAGTTAGAACTGAAATGCAGATTTGCTGTATTGCCCAGCTCAGTAAATGTAGCACCATTAACCACCAGTTCAGCACACTGCTCTGTGCTGCCTTTGAGGTTTCTCTGACATAGCTGAAGAAGGCCTTATGGCTGTCTTTTGCTTGGGAGGCTATCTTGACCTCAAAATTGGCTTTATTGGACTCAATTACCCCTCTTACATGCCTGTATAATTTTTGAGAGAGTTCTTATTGTTTTGGGAGTTACACTTCCTGACTTTAGCCATGATTTTTTCATTTTGCTGTATAACCCATTTAATTTGGAATGCCACCAGGTGGTTTGTTTTTCTGGTGAGGTTTGGACTTACTTCTAGAAAGTACAGCAGCATCTATGCAGTCACTGACATGGCTATACAGAGTTTCTGTGAACAATTCTGCATAGCCTGCTGTGTTCTCTGGGTTTGGAGGGGCAATGAATTTTGACAAATTATTGCTTAATAAAAAGTAGTTTAGTTTACCTTGGAATAGTTCCTAACTGTTACAGGGTTTACTGGCACTACTGAGTTGATTTTGAAGGAGACAACTTTATGGTTGGATGTTATCAGGGAGGATGCGACATTGTTGGGGGGGGGGGTGCAGCATTTCCCCATATTTGTGAGTATGTTAGAACCGGTAGTGCGCATATGCCCTAACTGGTCTAGGGTGTTTGCATTTATGAAGTCCAGGAATATCTTTGTCTATAGATTTGAGGCCTTGACGGATTAAGTGGTTGTTAGTAAATATAAGACAATTGCTACATTGTCTCATGATACCCATATCCACGAAGCTGACTACAGAGAAGTTAGGAAATTGCATATCCATGTTGACCAGTCCTCTAATTAATGAGCTACAGGGGTGTGATGTAGTGGGGGGGGGGGTAACCAAAGGCTATTAAGGTTGCTTTTTTGGGGGGGAGCTGTAGGCAGGCTAGACTGTAAAATATTAAGTTCTACCAAATGTAATAGTGTTGCCACTCAACAAGCAAAGTAGCTGCTCTAAGCGTATCGGTGCACAAGGTATTTGCTCTGTATTGCTTTACAGGGTACTACTGCTTTATGGGCAGTTTTATAGGATACTGGCATAGTAAGCACCTCCCTACAAACACACTGAATTTATAACAGCACTGAAAATACAGAAAACTGACTACTGAGCCCTCTGGCCAATAAAATGACTACATTTAGAGTCCTTTTGTAAGTTTCCCAATTCAGACAGACCAGACAGACACTTACTGCCACTAGATGAATAATCACAGTCTGCCTAATGTAAAAATACAGTAAAAAAGTGTCCCAAGTGCAATGTTACCAGAAACTTAAACAAATTTAAGGAAAGGCACAAGGAGAGGCAATAAACAATTCAAGATATTAACAGCAATGTACCTTAAACAGCTTATAAACATGTGATTATTCATGACAGTACATCATTTTGGCTCTATAGCACCAGATGCAAGACAAGTACTTCTAAGGCACAGGCAAGGACAACAAGCATTATTGAGCTCTGTGGAAATGAGGTGCTCAATTGCGCCAAAGTTATACAAGCAATAAAAAAACAATATAAGCTGACTAATGAGACCTCTGGCTAATACAATAAATACACTCATGCCTCCCTAGTGTGTTTCTCAACGTGGATAGACCAGGCTACCACCTACCACCAGTTGATGAAAAATCCTCAGATCGCTTGATGTAAAAACACAGAAAACACCTTGCTGGAGAGTAAAAATACACAACTTTATCCAGTAACTAGGTAGATAATGAATCAGCAGCATTAACAGTGAGACACAAAATGGCTTTTTTTCAAAGTGAGCACAAGGAAAGGCATATAGTTCAGGATATCAACAACAGTGTAGAATGGGAAGAGCTTTCAAACTTACAGAAAGGGTGGGCAGGTTAAAAATCACCAAGTTTAAAAAGCAGAGCAAGCAGTGGGAGGGTAAGTGGGAAAAAACACCAGCAGGAAGTCTTTCAGTCCTTGTAGTTATTGCAGACCTTGAGTCTTGTCAGAGAAGACAAGGCTACAGATATACTCTGTGTATTTAAGCATCACTCACAAACAAACTAACCAGTTAAAAAATATGAATTGTCACTCTTTGTGTATATAAACTATAGCTGCTTGCTAGTAATTTGAAGATAATTCCTTATGTACATTACTATTTAAAAATCAAATCACTTAAAATTATTTGGCATTAGATGAACGCTTAGATGATATTGAAAAAACTCTCATTGACATTTTCACCACAGGTTATACATCGTGAGAAATATTCAGTGTGACATATTTTAAAAGTGAGTATATATTTTCATATTTCTATCAAAATCTCAGTAAGCAAGAATTCAGAAAGATTTCCTTGCCAACACACGAAAGCACAAGTTTGACTAAAAAAGTGCTCTGACACTGTAAGTCTAGAATGTATATTTTTCAAGACATGAAAAGTTACTTGTGAAATTAAAGAAAAATATAACTCTGGGTTTATGTGCATTATAATTCATTACAGTATTGTAAAGACTGTGTGTGTGTGTGTGTGTGTGTGTGTGTGTGTGTGTGTGTGTGTGTGTATATATATATATATATATATATATATATATATATATATATATATATAAATATAAATATATATATATATATATATATATATATATATTTATATACAGTATTGTTGTAAAGACTGTATATATATATATATATATATATATATATATATATATATATATATATATATATATATATATATATATATATATATATGGGTTCATGTCAGATGGATGAAAGCGCAGGTAAACGAAGACCACATCACTGAGATGACTTCGCCGACAGAATGAATCCCTGACAACGGTAAGTCAATTTATTACGGAACGGAATACTTCCATAATACCACCGAAAACCACATTACAACATGTATAGCAGGGGGGCAGGCCCCCCCTGCACCCCCATCCCCCCACACCCCCCCCGACTTAAATATACCAACTATATACCGAGGCCGCACTACAGTGAGGAAATGGGACTAACTCCCAGTCCGCACTACTTATTGTTGTCGGGGATTCGTCCTGTCGGCAGAGTCATCTTGGTGATGTGGTCTTCATTTACCTGCGCTTTCATCCATCTGACATGGACCCATATACACACACACACACACACATATATATATATATATATATATATATATATATATATATATATATGTATTATATATATATATAATACATATATGTATTATATATATATGTATTATATATATATAATACATATATGTATATGGTTTCACTTTACAATCCCGAAATACTGAAATATTGAAATTCAGTATCCCGGGACTGTAAAGCCGAAAACTGCAAAACCCGAAACCCCAAAAGCGCGAAATTCAAATTCGCGACTTACCCAGATACACACAAGCAAGCACACATATACCTTCCTCCCTACACTATAAACCAACAAAACACACACAAACACAACAAAACAAACACTACCGCCCCCATACTTATATATATTAACTCTGAGGTCGCACTAAAAACACAAACACACAAAAACCACCACTACACACTCTACACTCCCCTTGCACAAACACACATCACATATGAACAAATACCACCACTCGCAACACTTACACACTCACAATCTCATCTGTCTACCCCAACCCACACCACAAAACTCCAAGCACACTCACACACACTAAATTCTCTACTCAAAACCCTTAATAAAGCATCACTTACCTGAATTTCCAGCTACATCCATACCAAGGATTTGACATTTCCGCATTTGTCATTTCCCTGGTATTCTGCATTTTTTGCGCAAGTGAAGTTTCGACACTTTGGTCTCAAGCTACTGAAGTTTGATATTTCAGTAGCTCGAGATTCTGAAGTGAAACTCTCTCTCTCTCTCTCTATATATATATATATATATATATATATATATATATATATATATATATATATATATATATATATATATATATTATTTTCACAACAAAGAATGTTTTTACTAATAACATTGCTATTTGTTGCTTTTAATAACATTTACAGTTCACAACATATTTTCACTTGTTCAGCTTTTATTTTTAACTTGATTTTTCAAAAACAATACTCCGGAATTCAAGGATGCATGTTAGGTTGCTAGAGGTGTGATATTCCAAAGTTAATGTAATTATTACTGCTTTTTATTGACTGAGTTATTATAAAATAACACATTTTAAGAGGGATAGAGTAAAATTCTTGGGCAAGTTCAGATACTTCAATAAAAATCAGGGACAGCTGAGAGCTATAATTAAACTTATATGAAAGTGCTTCAAAAAGGCAAACAAAGCATTTGGCATTCACTCAAATGTTACAGGCTGCTGGGCTACAGTCCCCCTGACACTCACTGATAAAAACTAAACTTATGTTTTTTTTATTTTACTAACCCTTTAACTGCTGAGCGTTTTTTGGTCTTTTCACAAATACTCCCCGGGATTCATGAAGCTCGGCGTAAGGCCGGTGTAAGGCCTGCGCCGGCGGTGCAGTGAATAGTCGGCGTAGTAGCGCCATATGCATAGTAATGAGTGCGTGCCGCAACCACAGACACGTGCATAGTGTACGTGAGCGAGCCCAAGTAGGATGCGTCCGGAGGCGTGGCTAAGCCGGCAGGTGATGAGCAACCTAAAGTGCTGACAGCCACAGTCCGCCCATAATAGTAATGTCACCAGCCAGGGCCCGTGCAGAATGAAACGCACGCAGAGTATGCAACATAGTACCCGTCCCAACAAAACGGAGAAGCAAACACAACCCACGAAGCCCTAAGTGTACCCGTCCAAGGAACAAAGGATACGCGTAACACCGTGTTCGTCCCGCAATGCACCTTCAGTAGGCATACCCAGAGAAGGTGTACCGCAGCATGTCAGCACGCCGCACCGACATAGGAGTAGCGACTAAGGTTACCACCTGTCCCACTTTGCGAGGGGCAGTCCCCCTATGGGCAGTTGTGTCCCGATAGAAAATATTAAAAACGGCAAATGTGCTAACATTGTAGGACATAATTATATCCCGTATTTTATATAATGATTGCATAAAATAGTTATTTCCGTAACTAAAATACCTAAATGTCACAAGAAACAGAATAAGCAACCAAACTGCTACAAGAATAAGCTTTTATTTAGGCAAACAAGTTAAGTTCTATGCTATGTACTGACCGTGGGTATGTGTCGGCCTGTAGAATCTGATGTGAGTCCCGAGAATGTCCCACCTTGGCTATTGGAAAAGGTGTCAACCCTAGTAGCGACATGGGCATGGTCACCAGGGTTACCAACTGTCCCACATTGCTATGGACAGTCCCTCATTTGACAGTTGTGTCCCGCCAAAAATCGAAAAATGGCAAATGACCTGAGATTTCCGGCCAAAAATATTCCCTCAATATACCTGTAATAGCAGCATAAAACATATATTTTGTATATGAAACACATACATGGCATAAGAAACCGAATAAGGAACCCAAATGCTACGAGAATAAGCGTATATTATGGCAAAAATGTGAAGTTCTGTCATCTCTACTTGCTGTGGGTATGTGTTGTCCTGCAAAATCCGATGTTTCCACAAAAAATGTCCCACTATGGGCATTGAAAAAGATGGCAACCATAATGGTCACAAGCAGTAGTGAGAGTACACAGCTGGGTAGCCGTGTCGACATAACAACAGGAAGGAACCAAGATACCCTAAACACAGGCAAACATGTGCATAGCAACATGTACCACACCCAGCAACGTGTTTGTCGCATACACAGGACGGCGTATGTCTAAGCGTAATATCCAGAAGCAGAACCCATGCATGCAAATGTAATACACAATAGCCCCATTGTAGCATGTAAGTCCCACCCATGTACGACCGTGCACCCAACCCAGCTAGCAGCCTTGTGCAGCTACACACCTACACACAATGGGCATACCTGAAATGTGGTAAGAAGTATTGTTTTAGGCAGTGCCACACGGGCAAATATGTACCCCACATGTCACCAACCCACCTCAGGTACAGATATGCAAATGGCTGCATGTGAATGTGTCTGCAGAATGTGTACATCCCGCATGTGGTATGCACTCGTCCAAACCCTATAGGCTTGCACACGCCACGGTGCACATAACTGTACACATGTGGACAAGTTGGGATGTTGAACCACCGCACTGATGATTAGCTATGCAGACAAGTCAAACACATATAGCGGAACATGTGCCTACCAAACAGGACGTCCTAACAGGGTGCCACAGGCACAGAAGGGGAAGGTGGGACATCACATGTGGAGAGTAGCATTGCCGGACGGCCAAACACCCACGGCCAAGGTAAAGGATGGAACAACATGCATATGGCCGGATGGATGTTGTTAGAAAAATATATATAGAAACACATATGAAGTGCCAGTTTAGAAGCAAAATACTATATAATGCATTGAATTGTACTGTACAATATGGCAGTAGAAATGATCATGCATGTAATTGGTGAAGCTTAGCTGCAGTGTGATCGAACTCTGACCCTGGCAGTAACCAGTTCAGCAGGCTTATGTCTCTCAGCATCAATTATCTGCTGGGTTACAGAAAAATAAATGTATGTACATGTATATCATCCTCTCTTCCACTGAGGAGGATGGTCTTGTGAGCTCTATCGAAGATAGAGTACAACTCCTTACCAGAGAGACAAAGGAACGTATTAAGAAATGAACTGACTATTGTATCGGAACAGTCCAGGGTCCTTGAAACAGCAACAATTACAGAAGGACACTGTAATTGACCAGGTGCCTTGCAAGGCTGTGTTATTCTCATGGGAAAACATTTTAAAAGCATTACCTCAGCACCCTCGTATGAATAGAATATTGCGGACCATAGTGATGGAAATGCCCTGTGACTGACCACATCAGTAAGGTGGGCAAAAGCTGATTGTAAACACTATATAAACAAATTGCTTCCTGTATAGAGTCAGACAAAACTCTCATACTTGGACTGTAAAGTTTTTTGCCTGCCAGTGTACACTACTTAAACGTTGTGAACCTGAGCTTCCTGTGTTATTGACTGTCACTTAGAAAAGCCTACTGATTTCTACAGTCTGGTTTTAACAACTTATTTGACATTGTGGTCCTTCTTAGCCGGAATTCCCTTGGTAAGCTACAGGTCAGAGTGCATGGGTGGATAGACATCTGCGCAGGAGAAGTTGCCTAAATGGTTCTTCTTGAGTGAAAAGACCTCCGACTGAATTGTTGTGTGTAAAGAGGCTGTCCACTGTCTGATCTGTGGCTGAAAAGCGGAAAACTGGATCCCAAGAAGAAAACGTGCAGTCATAAACGGGAGGCTCAGGTAAGGAGAGTTTGCCTCTTTGTCTCTGTTGTAGATCAGGGACCAGGCTACATTGTGTTTCTGTTAACAGTTGTGATAGCAGGTCGAAGACCAATCCAAGTAGTTTTACATTTGGACATAGATCAGGGGAACACAGAGTAGAGTAAATAGTCATTGTAGACACTACAGTGGATACAGGGAAGGAGATACCACGTGGTACGAGAGAAGGGTTATGTAACAGTCATTTAGAAGACATGGGAGATTAGTGCACTAAGAGATCGTGAGATCCGCGTTTGACGGGTGATGTGAAGTATATGCAATTGCAGAGAGCACATAATGTTAGATATCCTGCAAAATGGGGTAATAAATATGACATTGATGGTATATTAGACAAAATATCGTTAGTGAAACATTGGAATCACTTAAAATGTGACGCAGATGTTCTAGGGTTACCACCTGTCCCACTTTGCGAGGGACAGTCCCTCTTTGGCCAGTTGTGTCCTGCAAACAAACTGAACAAATGGCAAATGTCCTGATATCTTAGGACAAAAATATTTCCCATATCTTCTTTAATAGTAGCATAAAACAGTTATTTTGTATCTGAAACACCAAAATATTATAATAAACAGAATAAGCAACTCAAATGCTACAAGAATAAGTTGCTATTCTGGCAAAAAGTAGATTGCTGTCCTTTGTACTGGCAGTGGGTACATTTTGCCCTGCAAAATCCGACGTTCCTAACACAAATGTCCCACTTTGTGCATTTGAAAAGGTGGCAACCCTAAGATGTGCAGGCTAAAAAACAGCGACAATTGGGTATCCCTCAAGCACATAGGTGGATTGAGGTAGTGAACCGAAGGGAACAGAAGACTAAAAATGCAAAAGCATCATACGTAGACAAAGAAGATAATAATACAGTAGTAGCGACGCCCCCCCCCCCTCCACCACCTGCGATACCACATCCAGGATATGAAGCGGGAGGGCAGGATAATCCCCCCCACGTTATCCTGTGGCAACAGAGGTATCACAACGACCAATTGTAAGAGAAGCTATTGAAACCACATCCCAAACACGTAAAATACCTAGGGACACTCAAGTAAGAAGAGAGTCACTAGAACAGAGTGAGGATATCTGTCAATTAATTGAAGTACCGAACCCACAGGCAGGACAGGAAGGCCAGGACCCAACTCCCTTAGTGTATAGACCGTGGACACCAGAAGATATCTGGAAAGTCACAGAGGGAATTCCCCATCCACAAAGTAATCAATATTCACCATGCAATACCCCTGTATCTCCTGATAGAAAAGCAAAGGGGGAATGGTGGATAGTACAGGATTTACAAGCTGTAAATCATGTAATAATACCTAGGGTACCGAAGGTGCCAGACCCACACACTATATTGAATGCTATGAACCCGCAACAGAAGTATCTTACCGTGGTACATATAAGCTATGCTTCCTTTTCAATACCTATACATCCAGATAGTCCGTATTGTTTTGCATTTACATTCAGGGTAACAGATACAGCCATACCCGGCTATCACAGGATACTGTGAAAGTCCAACGATATTCGCACAGGAGATGGCTAGCAACATGCCGGTGTTTACTCCACCCGGGGGCAGTCAAGTTCTACTTTATGTGGATGATATCCTGCTTGCGGCCCCTACCCAGCAGCAATGTAGGGATGATACAATAGCATTATTGAAATATTCAGCAGAACAGGGACATAAATTAAGCAAGCATAAATTGCAACTACGGAGAATACAGGTCAAGTACCTGGGATATGTAGTATCCAAGGAGGGTAGAACATTAGATGACGATAGGAAGGCAGCAATTTCACAAGCACCCAAGCCAACTACCAAGAAGGGAACGATGTCCTTCCTGGGCCGACTAACTTTTGTCGAAGCTGGTTACCAAACTATGCTTTGGAATCTGCTCTATTGTCTGCTTTAATCCGTAATACACCTATGGCAGCACAAGATATACTACACTGGATTCCAGTAGCAGAAACAGCTTTCTGCAGACTAAAACGATTGATAGCTTCAACATCTGTTTTAGGTCTCCCGAATAATCATAACAGATGTTTCCAGACTGTAGATTGTAAGCAGGGATATATGACGTCAGTCTTGACGCAACAGCATGGAAGTAAGCAACGCCCCATAGCTTACTACTCATCGCAGTTGGACCCAGTGGCATGGTCATTGCCACATTGTGTACAGGCAGTTGTTGCAGCAGCCATGGCAGTACAGGCCTCGGCATCAATGGTATTATCCCCCCCTCTCACTGCGAGTGCCTCATGCAGTTGCGATCATTTTGCTGCAAGAGAAAATAGCATTCCTGACCCGTGCTAGACATCTTTCTTGTTTGACCATACCCCTGAGTCAACCTCATATGGTGATTGAACGTTGTACAACATTAAACCCATCAACGTCACGTCCGACACCTGTGTATGGCACACCACACAGTTGCCTACAGGAAATGGAGCAAATAACTTTACACAGACAGGATATCACTGATATACCCTTAGATGATGCAGAGGTGACAGTTTATGTGTACGGATCATTGAGAAAGAGTCCTACAGGAAAGAATCAAGTAGGTTATGCAGTAGTTATTGATAATAAGATTGTAGAAGCCCAACCCCTGCAGCATAATGTGTCTGCTCAAGCAGCAGAATTGATAGCTTTAACACGTGCTTGCACTCTAGCGAAAAACAGATGTGTGGACATTTATACCGATAGTCAGTATGCTGTCTCTACAGTGCATGTTTATGCACAGCAGTGGAAGAATAGGGGAATGATAACATCCACCGGTAGACTGATTAAACATGCGCAATTGATCTTGAATTCATTAGATCTCATTCAGTTACCCACTAAAGTAGCTAATTGTAAATGTGCAGCTCATACAAAGCAACAGGATAAGATTAGGAAAGGTAAGGCACGAGCTGATGCAGCTGCAAAACAAGCAGCCTCACAGTCAGAAAGTGTCATTTTGAATGAGGAATGACAATCCTCAGAGATTCTAGATTTAGAAATGTTAGAAACAATGCAAACATCAACTACGAAAGCAGAAAAGCAGACGTGGGTAAGACGAGGAGCAATCCTTGAAGACGGACTGTACATATCCACAGTGAGAAAGCCAATATTAACGTCTAATTTATTCAGATATGCGGCTTTGGTGAACCATGGGTAGAGCCATGTCTCAACAGGGGGGATGGTACAGTTGGTTAACAGAATATTCCTAACATACGGAATTAGGAACCACATACAAACATTTTGAGCAGCGTGTCATATTTGCAGTAAACATCATGCACAGGGAGCATTTCAACCGAAGCGAGTGAGTTTCCCTACACCACCATATCCGTTCCATACTATTTGTATGGAGTTTATACAGCTGAATAAATGTGAAGGGAAGAAATACTGTTTAGTGATTGTAGATATATTATCAAAATGGGTAGAAGCATTCCCAACCAGGAATCCGGATGCAGCAACAGTGGCAAAGGTCCCAGTAAAATAAAGTATCCCTAGATCTGGCATACCGGAGAGAAGCTACAGTGACAATAGAACACATTTTGTGAACCAGACAATCCAGCAACCTGGGGGATTATTTGGGATTTCCTTGAATAATAATTGCATGTACAACCCACAGTCAGCATGACTGGTGGCGAGTACAATGGGATCCCGAGAAATAAGTTGAGGAGGTTGATGAGTGACACCCAGATGAATTGATTTGCTGTCTACCTCTAGCATTGCTGAGCATGACAACAGTTCCAAATGTAAAGGGTTTGACCCCTTTGAAGTAGTATTTGGAATGGCATATTATGTGCCACAGTGGAAAGCTGTCATGCCTGCAGAGCTGGAGGTCGATGGCTCAT
>NC_056728.1:921453928-921461428 GCF_019279795.1 Protopterus annectens
TCCCCTGCTGAGAACCAAATATTGTGACACACCCCCTTCTGATATCAGCTAACTCTTCTGTGGAGGCCTACATGGTTCTGTAGCTACACAGATTTTATCTGCGGACACAGTAGCCCATTTTTGCTATTCAGTAACCCCAACACATTTGCATACAGATCTGTGCACACTACCTGGATACTACTCTATTCCAGGGCCTGCCTCCTTAGCAACCACTGAAATCTACCATTGTACATACTCCATGCAGGGCCCTATAATACATTCGTCTCACATATTTCTAATTTTTCATTTTTGAACTTTTTTTTTTGCATAACAGCATTTTTGCACACTACTGTGCACTGCACAAATGTGATATGGCTATTAAACATAACTATATTATACTATGCTGCATTACTTTTTGGACACACATGGCATAGTTGTGCACATATCTGTCCTTCTAAATGGGCTTTTACAGTCCCTGTTCAGTTTTTACTTTTTTGTACACAGGCATTTTCCATGTACAGTTTAGACACCAACACCAGTTCTGCAGGACTGCCTATCTGCATGCTGGATCACTCCAGCACCCTCATTTGCATGCAATTTACTTGCTTATGAGGTGATTGTCATGTCACAGACACTTCCATGTCTACACGCTCATGCATGCCCCTCTGCTTCTTCTGTGAAAGGTCTGTACCACTATGCCTACAGGGAAAATCATTCCATGTAGGTTTTGTTGAATTCCCCAAAAAAGTAAAATATAGGGTCATGACATATTAATGCATGATAAATTGGCATACCCAATAAAGAATAAAATGTCAAATTACAATTTGATATTAATGGGTAGGAGAAATAAGAGAGATGAGGTGTGGGCAATAAGAGCAGAGAGCAGAGAGGGTGTAATAAAAGTTGAAGGTACAGAGGGGAAGAAATATAAGTTGTGTGTATATTTGTCAGATGATTAAGAAAAAAAGAGAAAGTTGTAGTGAAGTTGAGGTAAATGTAGAAGGTAAGGAGTATGAGCTGGACTTTGACTCGAGGGAAAAACTAGTCAAGGGGTAAGCAGAGTCAGTAGTAGTGCCAATATGGGCAAAGGAATAGAAGTTATTAGGAAATATTCATTTTGCTTTTTGAGGTATATAAAGGTAATGCAGTTGAAATGATCATAGTAGTGAAGCCTGGAAAGGTGCAAGAATAGATCCAAGTGTTTTTAAGGTGCTGTTTTAGCATTTTTTATTTGGATACATTGTTTTGTTGTCTGATGGTCATAGGGATAGAACCCCAGACTTTAGAGACATAATTTGAGTACATTACTGTTTATTGAAAAGGTTACAGTTCTCAAAGCTATGTTTCTCATCTATATTTTTTTGATCAGCAGCTGTGATACCTCAAAAAGGTCATTAAAATAATTTCAGCATGTGTGTATTGGTGTGTGTATGTGGGTGTTTTCTCCACATTAGTTTTAATTTTGTGATCTACACAATGTCATCCCCTAAGGTTTATGCCTTTAAGATGCACAATAACAAACCAGTACAAGAACCACATCTATGTGTGTGAGTAGTGCAAAGAAATCAGTGGGAAGCCTGAACAATGTCTTCAGAGACTTGATTATTACTGATACCCACAGTGATTCAAGATTTTCTGTTTATCATGAAACGTAAGGCAATGAAAAATAATTGAATGTGTGTTTTACTTGCTGAGAACATTTTAAGGTGCAGCAGATTGTGAATGTTCTTGATTTGGAACAGATTCATTTCCACATACACTGATTTCCAATGTAGCAGGAACAATCCTGCCTTTAGTCTTCCAGTTAATCAAGAAAACCTCAAATTCAGAAAACTTGTTTTAGCAAAAATGGCTCTCTTGCTGTTTCAAGCATGCAAGTATTACATTTTGGACTGAAAAGGATTTTATTTAAAATTCTAATTGGGGAAAATTGCCTGAAAGTAGCTTTCTAATTCAACTATGTGTTTTCTTTTGATTGATGAAAATTAGATATAGTCAGATTGAGCTACTCAACTCTGAATACAAGACTCTAGGCATCTATGGCACTAGTACCCTCTTTCATGAAGATATTTCACTATAGGGATTTGCACAGCTCTCTGTGACATTAAGTTTAATTTCTACAAAGTAGTATACTGGAGTAAAGATTGCATTTTTAGCTTTAGGCAATTACAATTAAAGAGTTGGGGATAACATTATGGACTCTTTGCCATTCCTTTCTATAGGCACAATGAATTTTTAGAAGCCCCATTCTTTCAGTATTATGCAATAATATTCTTCTTTAATTTTTAAATTTAATATGCAAGTTATGTGAAATATAAGGTAAAATATAAAACAGCAGACCTAAATTGTTTTATATTACGTATGTGTCAGTAATTATCTCTGCAAGAGCTAAAAAACAAAATAATTTTCATCTAGATATTTATAAGGATTTACAAACTAGAAGCAGAATGCTGCCAAATGAAGGAATTCAAACTTTTTTGAGTTGTTTTTATTAATATGCCAAGGTCTGAATATGGAAATTGTATTTTCTCAAAGTTGCAATGTGTTTTATCTGTTTTTGCATTTGCAGGTTTTGTGTAATGGCAATATAATATACTAGTGCTACAACAAAGTACTTACTATGTTCTGTGTTGTTGGCATGGCATTTTACCATCTGCCCATTTGTATGCAAATCTTCACAAGTATGATTTCTGTGATGTCTGCCTTTGTTTAAATCAAGGCACTGCACAACATTCATTATTAGGGTTTGTCAAACAAACTTTATTAGGTGACAATCTTATTTCTGTGTTTTTTTAACTGTTTCTGTTTTACTGGTTTGATAGACTATGTTTGGAGTGTGTCCAGAAAACGAGGAAGAGTGACTTATATGCTGAATTATAAAGCATATTTTTCTTGTGTGATGGCAAAAAATAGCATCTGACCCCTGAGTCTCATCATTTTTAGGATAGTATTTCCTCTCCTTTTCTTTCCTGTTCGCCCTTCATCGTCCTTCTCCTCTTTTCTCCACCATTCATATTCTCTTGAAATCTTCAGATGAATTAACATCCATGAACTCATCTGAAAATATTCCTACTTATGCACCATAGTATCCATAGAGAATATTCTCCTTATGTGAATAGTAAAGCTGGTGCTTGCAATGTGGAAAATGTTCCTCTTCTTCTCCCCTTTCTTACCTAAACAGAATAACTCCTTAACGCCTTTGCCTTACTTTATTATGTGTACATTTCATGTTTCCTCTTTTTTTCCACTCTGCCATGACAAATCTAGTTACACAAGCCACTATTTGTACAGATCCATCATACAATCACTATTATTGTTCCTTTCCTTAGTACTTTTGAAAAATAGATGCATCTTCTTTTTTATTGAAATGGCATAGGAGTACAGGGCACAATAGTCCATCTGCTATCTATCCAGTAAGACATGAAATGGTATGTTTAACTTTTGAATAGCTTCTATTCTAGATGAATGTGTCTTGCTCACTTTTACCACAACTTGCAGAATCTAGTGCTGTTGGCTCATTTCTATAGTGATTAGGGCCTTCTGGTTTCTGCGTACCTCATCAGAACTTAATTGTAATCCAAAATGGCTGGCATTCACTCCTGTGTTCATTTCAACAGTTGTACTGCCTGGCAGAATGCAGCATCAAACAACAAATGCAGCTTCTTATCCAAGTCATCAAGGCTACAGACTTCCCTCTTTCTAGTCCTTTTGCACACCTCTTGGTGCCTTCTCAATATGAAAGGCATTGGGTCATTTGTGAAACAGGGGCTGTGTCACAGTATTGCTCATATTAATCCAAGGGTCAACCTCTGTTGTACTCCATTAGCTATCTATAAGTTCAATCTGTGAATGTATAGCAGGAATTACTTTCTCAGTATTTCCCCAAACCCCTCTCTTGCAAGCGTGCGACCACACACACACACACACACACACACACACACACACACACACACACACACACACACACACACACACACACACACACACAGACACACACACAAACACACACACACTCTCTCTCTGTCTCTCACATACACACATACATATACATGGGTCAAAATAAATGGGCCATAGTAAATCATTCACTAATGATATAGTGCTAAATGAATGATAAGACAAAATTGATTGCAGGAACAAAGATTTACAAAATATGTTTTTAATAACAGTCACTTCTGTGTATACTGATGAAAATAATATTCAACAGAGCAATGACTAGGGGAGGAACTTGACAGTCTTATCTATAAACTAAAAAGAAATACAGTAAAAGTGACACTTGGGGAAATACTACACTAATTATTTTGTCTCATTTTTTTAAACCTTGAGAAGAACCATATAATTATATGTTAGTAATACTAAGTTGTTTGAAGAACGGATTAGGAACAAGAAAGGGTGCTTAAAACTGTACAAAGTGGAGGGGTCGACATGAAGTCATGCAAAGAAGCTGCAACAGTGAGATTATTGGAAGCAGTATCAAAATGTCTACCTCCCTATCTATCTATCTATCTATCTATCTATCTATCTATCTATCTATCTATCTATCTATCTATAAAGATACACCAACAGATGCATGCACACTTATCTCATCATCATCATCATCATCATCAATACCATCATTTCCTAAATGTCTTCCCCGGTGAGCATCACAAAGCAAGATGAGTGAGGTAAATCAGATACCCCTTTCCTAGAAAGAGTTTAATCTCACCCTTTCAGATTCCTCAGGTGTTCCCAGACAAGCTGAAAGATAAAAACACATCAGAGAGTCATGAGTCTTCTAATATTTTTTCTAAATAGTCTGCACTGGGTATACCTCCTGTGGAAAGTACATTGGAGACAGCCCTCAAGAAATGCAAACAACTTCAAATGATTTCCCTAAACATGGAGGAGCAGTGGCTGCACTCTGAACTCCTCCCCCTAACTTCGAAACTCCTTACTGTGCCATGAAGAATGACATCACTGAACTTCAACATTCTATTACTTTGGTTAGTGTCCAAGACTCATAAATAGTGCCTCTTCCTGCACCTCAGCCATTAGGACAGCCAAAAGAAAATAAATCCTACATTAAAGTACTTGACTCATCCACACTTATACAAATGAGTGGGCTCCTCCGTGATCCTCAGTCAGTAATCGCAGCATATGTGATATATCATGCAATGGAGGTTTATATAATGAATTGAATGATGAGTAGTAAATCCATAAGACATACATGAATTTCCCTAATTATATAATACAAGATATTTTATATATCATCCAAACCCAATGTCCAACAATATTATTTATGTGTATTCCAGACAGTCTTCTTGCAAGTTAGAGTACTGTTTCCCATTGACTTTAATGAACTTCTTTAATATCATCAGTTTCTCGTAAATAAGGTATTGGGTACATTACATATTTTTTATGAATTAATTATTTAGCGATCTTGTTTTGCTACTCTCATTCTGATTTACCTTTTTTTTTATTTTTATTTATTTTTATTTATTTATTTTACATTTGTTGACCGGGCTAGTCTGGCTGGATACATGTCCATTTTCAGCAGAGGCCCGAGGAGAAAAGCTCCACTAAACTACCAAGAACATTACATAAAAAAATCATTACTGTTAAGGAATAGCATCAAATTGAAAGTCATAAGAACACACAGAGCGAAAGATAATAACACAGAGAAACAAACTTACAATATGCAGTTCATTACATGTCGACTATTTTGCTTAACATATACTTAGTTAGATTAGATGAGCAAAAGGTGGAGAAATGAGACAGGTAGTGCATAAGAAGAGTAAGGGGAACTAGAGAAGAAAAAAGGTTAGTCTGGTGTGCTGCAGGAACAAAGCCAATGATTTAGATAGTAAAGTTTAATTTTCTGCTTGAATTGTGGCAGGGATTGAGTCAAAGTTATGTCACTAGGTAAGAGATTCCAAGTTTTACCTATAGTGTTAGTGAAAAGGGAAGCACCTGCTGCATTGTTTACCTTTATTGATTTTGTCATGAGTTTACTAGAGGAGCGAAGTGAGTTCAGATTGCTGTAAGGGGTTAGAAGTTGAGAGAGTATTGGGGTGTTGTCAGGTAGGTGCAATATGTTGTGGGCTATAGTGAGTTGAGGAATTATTAGGTAGTTTTGAAATTCGAGCCAGCCGAGTTGTTTTAGGTTAATACAATGGTGAGTCCTAAATGGGTTACTAGTGGCGAAACGAGCTATGTTGTTGTAGCAAGTTACAAGTTTGTTTAGATTGATTTTCTTAAGGTTTGTGTAAATTGGGGAAGCGTAAAGGAGAGTAGATAGGAGATGTGATTGTGCAATTTTGATTCTTGTTGCTGGGGTTAGGAAAGGTTTGATGCGATAAAGGGATCCAATTTTTCTGTTTACAATCTTGATGGTGTTGTTAATATGCTGATCGAAGGAGAGATTGTTGTCAATGGTTATTCCTAATAGTTTAGTAGTTGGGTCAGGTGAGATGATAGTGCCATTATTTGAAGAGATGGTAAAGTTTAATGGGGGAGATCGGGAGGTGGGTGAAAAGAGGAGGAGTTTAGTTTTTTTGGCATTTAGTAGGAGAAACCGTCTAGAAAACCAAGTTTCTACTGTGTTAAAGGTGTTTTGGGTCACTGAGCTCAGTTCAGTAGAGGAGGGTGCTGAGCAGATAAGGGTAGAATCATCTGCGTATTGTATGCAGGTAGCTTGTGGGATAGCAGCCTGAAGATCGTTAATAAAGAGGGAGAACAGAAGTGGACCCAGGATGGAGCCCTGGGGAACTCCGATGGAAATAGGCAGAAGTGATGAAATATGGTTTTCCCATATTACTGCTTGTTGTCTGTTGTTAAGGTAAGATTTAAACCAGTCAGTGGCTAGTTTATCAGAAGATAGGGATTCAAGAATGTTGATTAAGAGAGAGTGGTTGACCATGTCGAAAGCTTTCGAGAGATCAATGAAAAGTGCAGAAGAGAGTGTATTGTTGTTTCGATTTTTATTGATAGTATCTACAAAGGATAGAAGGGCAGTGGTGGTACTGTGGTGGGGTCTGAAACCATGCTGGCAGTTTGCTATTATGTTGTGATGAGAGAGATAGTGTACGAGTTGCTGATGTATACATTTCTCCATAATTTTTGCTAGGGGTGAGAGAAGGGCAATAGGTCTATAGTTTGAAAGGTCAAGGGAGTTACCACCTTTGTGCAGTGGGATAATGTAGGAGACTTTCCAGATATCAGGATGGTTCCTTCTAGGATAGTTCTGTTGATAAGTAAGGATATAGGATAAGCAGTTTCTTTGGCAACTTTCTGAAGGAAAAGAGAAGGAGTTTATCAGCAGAAGGGGTGCAGGGTTTCAGTTTATGAATGAGTTTGTAGATAAAAGATGTAGATATAGGTTTTAGAGAGAAGTTGAAAAGGGAGCTAGTTTTGTTAGTAGGTATATGAGAGTTGTTAGGGTTCATTTGTTTGGCAAGGGATTGAATAGTTTCTGTGAAAAAAGAGTTGAAGGCATTAGCAGTCTGGAGAGGGGTGTCTGGGTCTGAATTTTGAGGGGAAGGAGTT
>NC_056728.1:921466428-921491450 GCF_019279795.1 Protopterus annectens
ACTCAGCCTGTTGGACTTTTTTGAAAAGGTCACCAAAGGAATGGATGAAAGTAAAACCATACACACCACATACCTTGGCCTGGCTAAAGCTTTTGAGAGAATGCTCTACTCAAGCATTGTAGAAAAGATACAAAAATGTTATGTCACCCACTGGATTGCTAACTGGCTCATAAATAGGATACAATAAATTAGAATAGGGTACATTATTTCCACAAAGAGACCAGTCACCAGTGAAGTACCCCAGGATTAAGTTCTGGGACCTACTCAGCATGGCATCTACTTCTTATAGGTTCATAGGTTCATAGATTAGTACTAAGCTAACTGCCCTTGTGAGCCATTTTAAGCCTAGCCAATTATCCCTTGTGAGACTCAAACCCCACACCTTGTGTTAACCATTGGGCCACCCTTAAGTAAAAGTAAATAGCAAATAGCTCTAGCTGACTAACTTTGCAGATACTTGTGAGTTAGGAGCAGTCATTGAATCCCACAAAAAACTTAACTATCCTTCATGAAAGTTTGTCATAAATAAATAACAAGTGCCAAAATTGTGTACTGAAACTGCAGATCAGAGTGCATGTGCTGTGTACTGTATCTTTAAGAAGCATGTCAAAGACGTAATGTGCATGTATAAATGCCAAGCATCGGCCATTCCTAGTGCCATTTTGAGAGTGCAGCCAGAGAGTAAGCATGTATGATTCAAACAGTTAGTTTGTATATAAGTTACTTAAGTTAAAGTCAGTAGTCTTCTATCATGATGTGTTTGTATAAAATAAAGCTGTTTGAACAAAACCCACAAAGACTCTTCCATTGTGTCCAAAGTAGGAGAGTGACATGGTGTCAGAACCTGGATCGCAGAGAATAATATTTGGAGTCATGAGGTACAGAGATGACAGTGAAAGTAAAACTGAAAGAAATGAGCATAAAAAAGAGCTAGAAAAGAATTAAAGGTAATGAGAATACGCACAAACTACTTATTATATAAAAAAGGTAAAACGGAGCACAAACTGCATTATTAAACAAGCGGGAGGACCAAAAGGTTTCATAACTAAGGTAAATGTTTAAAATAACAGCATTTGACAAAGCTATTAGAAAAGTAAAACAAGCATGTTTAAGGGCAGAATGGGCATGTTTAGAGTAAAACTAGCACAAGAGTACAATTGGCATGAAAAGAGATTAAATGAGCAAAATGAATACAATAAGGGTAAAAAAGGGTGCATTAAGTGTAAATAAAGCAAGGTGACTGTATGTTTTTTGGCATGCTGTGTTTGGGCATAACTACTGCTTCATATTGTACTAAGGGCACAACTAAAGTAATTTGAAGTATCTCAAAGTGTGTAAAAGTGCTTACAGTGTGTGCTTATTACTGTTTGAGTTTATTTGTGTGCAAAGTGCAACTATTTCATAAAGTACAGTATAAGTATAGCCACTTTGAAAAGTTTCTTGTGCTGTGTCTTTTTGCAAAGTGCTGGCATTACGAGTATTTCTTGCACTGTAAAGTGTTGCCTAGCAAGATACCACCATTTTCGGGAAATTTCAGTTTGCTGTGTAAAGTTTATTTGCAAAGTGCAATTACTTCAAAATGTTGTTGACTCTGAGCTTCGTTTTGCACAGTTCATTCACATTGTGAAGTTATTTGAGATATTTCTTAAAATGTTGATCAATTACTTTAGCAAGGCAATAATTTCATGAGTGTTACAATGTCCTAGAGACTTATTTTCCGAAGTCCAGTTACATAGAGGCTTGCATATCAGTTTTGTGATATGTTTCTTGTACTGATAAGAGGTGATTTCTTGCAATACAATAATTTCATGAGTATTACACTGCCCAGGGGAGTTGTTTCGCAAAAATGCCCAATAGCATAATTTCAAAAAGCCCAAAAGCATAATTTCAGAGGTGCAAAGTTATAAAAAAAACTGGCATATGCATGTCTGTTTGTATGTGTTTGTGCTTATTTGCAAAACCCTTCACTGGCATGTGTTAATATTGCAGATGGATTTTGAAAGCCCTTACCACTTGTATTTGATCAGAATATTGCAGAGAACAGGAGAATATTTGAGCAAGATTACAATATTTTTATACAAGCAGCTTATTCAGATAAAGATGCATGCACCAAGGCATTCATTTTGTTAAAACTAGCTGGGTCAGTGGCCATAGAAAGAGAGCATTCATACATGTATGCACTGGCAGTATATGAAGGAGAAGGGGAAAATCGTCCTATTGTTGTACAGGCTGAGTCAAGGGAAGACCCTGAGTGTTTGAAGCAAAGTTCAGAGAAATGTGCAACCCCCAGACAAATATTACATTAGAGAGGCATTTGTTTTACGAGAGATCAGAAACCAGGGGAGGGTTGTGCAGCTTATATACCTGACCTCAGAAAGAAAGCTAAAATGTGTTAGTTTGGTGATTTGGTGACTTAAAAGATGAGTTAATAAAAAACAGGCTCATGTGTGGTGTTAATAGTGCTGATGTGAGAAAGACTTTGTTTTGTGACAAGTGATATAAGGTTGAGTAAAGCCACAGAGATTTGTCAGATCCATGAAGTGACAGAAAGGCACACAAGTATGCTTGCGAGTGGCAAGAGAATGGTTTCAGCAGGCTCCAGAGCAAACAAAGACAGTATCAACACATGGCAAACAGAAGTAGGCCTAAGCACATGGCAGCCACAGCCCATGCTGGCTCACCAGTGAAACCACACAGCTTTCCAGCAAGTTCTAAGATTAGTTCAGTTAAAGGAGAATCCTCAGTGCAGTACAAGTGTGAATCAGCAAAACCCAAGTCCATCTTTACTGTTAACTGTTGAAATTATGGTGCAAATCATGAGTCTAAAAGAGTGAAATGTTTAGGATTTGGTCAGCAATGTCACAAGTGTAAAAAATGGAACCACTTTCCAAAGTTTTGTAGATCAAGTAAAACCCGCACAGTTGTAAAGAAAGGTCACACAAAAAAGCTAGCTGATCAAGTAGAGACAGTCAGCTTTCTATGTAGATGGTGTATCAATGCTTGGTGAAAGAGCTGATGCAGTGAATCTATTGGCAAAGAGCAAAGTATTTTGTACTGCCAGGATCAATGGTAGCTCCACAAAGCTTAAAGTAGACACTGGTTCAAAGTGTAATGTTATATCAGCAGACACATTTGCTAAAGTGAGTGCTAATGAACAACTCAATGTGGCCAGTAATTCTAAACTTTTTGCTTACGGAGGTAAAAAATTCAAACCAAAAGCTCAGTGATGCTTTTATATTATTTGGTCTAGAACTGTTACAACTTGTTATTCTATGTAGTCTTAGGCCAGTACAGTCTTTATTGGGTTTCAAAGATAGTTCTGCTTTCTTTTACCAAAGAAGTTCATCACATAAGTTCATCTCCTAATGGCAATTTTTCTGAAGTCATTTTCTCAGAGTATGCTGTTGTTTTTGATGACAAGTTGGGCAAACTTCCAGTTGTGTATTCTATGCAGCTAGACCCAGAGGTCACTCCAGTGGTCAGACTGTTGAGAAAAGTTCTGATAGCTATGCAGAATAAAGTCAAGGCTCAGCTGGATAAAATGGTGCAGCAAGATGTTATTTGTCCAGTTACAGAATCAACTGAATGGGTGTCTTCTGTGGTAGCAGCTCACAAAAAAGCTCAGATGAAATCAGAATATGTATTGACCCAAGAGATTTGAACAAAGCATTGAAGAGACCGTATCATCCAATACACACAGTCAAAGAGTTCACAGCTCTAATACCTAATGCCATTCTCTTTTCTGTTTTAGATGTAAAGAGCTCATTTTGGCAAGTGATGCTTGATCAGAAATCTTCATTACTAACCACGTTTGGTGCCCCATTTGGCAGAAACAGATTCTTAAGGATGCCATTTAGAATATTTTTTTAAGTGAAGTCTTCCAACATGCAATGGAGCAATTTTTTTCTGGTTATCCTTGTGCCATAATAGTAGATGATTTACTGGTTGGAGGCAATGACAAATCAGAACATGACAGAAACCTAAAGGGAGTTCAAGACAGAGCAAGTGAAGTAAACTTGAAGCTCAATCCTCTGAAGTACAAATTTAGGCTTCCAGAAGTTACATATGTAGGTCATTTGTTTACCAATGCTAGTTTGAGACCAGATCCAACCAAGCAAGCAGCTATCATTGAGATGTCAGCACTAGACAATGTTCAAGCTCTACACCATTTCCAATGCATGGTCAACTATGTATATATATATATATATATATATATATATATATACACAAACACACACACACACACACACACACACACACACACACACACACATACATATATATTTGCACTGTATATATGATATATATATGTATATATATATATATATATATATATATATATATATATATATATATGGGTCTACTGCTTAACATCGAAAATACACTTCTCCGAAATTAAGCAGTAGACCCTACACTTCAGCGAAAGTGCACTTAAATGAAAGTGCACTTTCATTGAAGTCTAGTTCTCCGGGCTACCCAAAACAAAAATTAAAAAAAAAAAATCATGTTTTTGCAGGGGAGCACGCCCCCCTGCACCTCCATGTGGGGGTCTGTGCCCCCCACACCCCTCCAACTTAAATATACCAACTCTGAGATCACACTACAGTGGGGAAAAGGGAATATTCCCATTCTGCACTGGGGTGTGAATACCGAAGTCAGTGTTCGAAGTTTCACTACTTCGAACAAGTGAACTCGGTGAAGTGGGGTTCGAAGTAGTGAAACTTCAAACATATTGACGGAACCCATATATATATATATATATATATATATATATATATATATATATATATATATATATATATATATATATATATATATATATATATATATATAGATATAGAGATATATATATATATATATATATATATATATATATATATATATATATATATATATATATATATATATATATATATATATAGATAGATATATATATAGATATATATCTAGATATAAACTTATCTGTGGATATGGATAGATATTTATTTAGATAGATACAAATAGATAGCTATAGATAGATAGATATGGAGACCTAGCTGGTCAAATTGCAAGTTTGTTGAGAGCATGTTAGTTAAATTACATTGACAAGTAACATGCACATCAACAGGAGAGTAGTGTAGCAGAAATCTGACAGAGGCAAAATTGCAGAACATGGAATAAGGGACAATATGTAAAAAAAAGATCTGAGCTACAGAACACAGGTATAGATGTATTTTAATAAAAACAGATATAAACAAGACTGGTAAGCGTTTTCATGAATAATTGCTTCTTCAGACCAACATAATCCTAAAATACACATAGAACATTTAAATACTTAAAAACTCCACCAAAGCATAATCAAACTAATGATGTAACTCACACGAAGCAAGAACTGACCTTTTCATTAAGAGCAGAATGTCTCTCAGCCCCGAGCTTCAAAATCCACTTCAATTCACATTCTTTAGTTTTACTCACAATGTCCTCACTTCTCATGTACAAATTCACTAATTCCAACACTAAAAAGTTAAAAGAATGGGTTATATCATTGCTCACAACATGATTAGCAAGCACACTTGTATCTTTACAATTATTAATATCTCTTAACATGTTCCGCTATCCTTTTCCTCAAGGTCGAATTAGTTTTACCCACATAGAACATATTGCAGCTTGCATAATAAACTACATTTATACTTTGACTGTCTGCATAAAAATTGAAACAATATCATGGGACAGTGTGGGAGGTTTAAACCATTAAGTAGAAGTAATGTATTTATGGGCAGAACAGGACTGACAACAAAACATCCCTTTCTGATCAAATCCAGTAACATTTCTACAACTATTCTGTCTATAACAAAGTTGTCACTTGAGTGAAACATTCTTTTTAAAAGAAAAACAATGTATCCCCTAAGATCTTCTTCATCTCCTCACTGGCCATCAGTATCAGCCAACTCCTCTTAACAATGTCACAAACCTTATTAATGTTGCTAGAAAACGTCAAAGAACACCTCACCTCATTACAAACACCATCCCCATGTCCAGAGATAGTGTACAAACTGGTCGAAAAATATTGTTTCACTGTGGTATCTCTAAGCTTAAGTACTTCATCAGTATTACTCTGAATGTCCTTCTGTGAGTAGCCTCTGTTCAAAAAATCCATTTCCAATTCAAAATGCCATACGTAAATTCTCATCATTATCACACACCCTCATTGTCGCATAAACTGTCCTTTCAGTGCATTCTTTGATATATATCTTGGATGCATGCTAGATTTCAACAACAAATTATTCCTTCTACATGGCTCCCTGTATACTTTCGTACTCATGTTATTGAGCAAGTTTCAGAGACTATAGCATCAAGAAAGCTAATGGATGAATCAGAATAGGTAAAGCAAAACTTCAGGAAGTCAGTAGTGGTATGCAAATACTCAACAAAGTTATTAAGCTCTTTAATTGTCCCCTTCCAAATCATAAATATATCATCCACAAAATGACAACAGAAACTAATGCAAAGGTTAAACGAATTGCCAGCCAATATTTTACCCAGCTCCCGGGTAGCCAGAACCATATTTGCTTATGTGTTGGCACATACAGTACCCATGGTCACTCCAGTTCTCTGCAAGTAGAAGTTGGAGCCAAAGATAAAGATGTTGTTCTCTAGAATAATTTCTAATAACATGCAAACCAACAGAAAATGCCAGAGCTGAAGAGTAAGATTGATTTATTTTTTTAATCATGATTTTGGATCAGTTCATGATTGGCAGAAATGGTTATGTTATTTCTGAAGTGCACCTATAAGCATCTAAAACCTCTAGAGCTTCTGGGGATATAGCAGCCTTTGACCTCTTAATGCAGTTATTTCCTTCTCATTTATCAGAGTGCAGTTTTTCCTTATAAGAATGTACTGAATGAATGAATGAATGAATGAATGAATGAATGAATGAATGAATGAACACAGGAAAAAGAATGAAGTGCAATAGAATCTGTGAGATGGGAAAAACAAAGTAATGTAGATGGGAAGTACAGGCCAGGATGGGGGGACCAGGTGATGGGTGTGTGGTAGGGGGCAGTGGGCAACTGGTAAGATAGAAAGCCCCTCACCTAGAGTGCCAGTAGACCAATGCTGTTGATTCAGACCAATTTATTATACAATATCTGGAATAGGCACTACATAGGTTTATGATTGTATTCATCCTATAAAAATATACAACATAAATGACTCAGACAAGCTTGCATTTTCTCATAGACTCCCTTTCCACTACCTCATTGATCTCTTCACCCCATCATGGTGCACTCAGCCATTGATAGGCATGTCATTTGCTCTGAGAGCATTTGGGCGTGTCACTCTGCATATTCAGAAAGTGCTATTCACCTGAATTAGTCATCTTGTGGACCACAGACTGGGGACTTTCTTTGCAGAATCTAATGCTATCTCATCCTACCTAGCTGGCATCCATTAACGTTAGCTAACATATGCAATGCAAAATTCTTCACCATGTTTTCCTCAAACAGGTATTGATAATATGGTGTTTCACATACTTTTATGATAACCCAACATCATTTGCACACTTACAACCTTCTGCTCTAGTTTTCCTTTCTAAATGGCTCTCTCTTCCTACTTAATTTGCTGTATCTGTGCCTTTAAGTACCCTAATAATCAGATCCTTCAGTTCTTCAATCCTGTGACTTGGAAAATTACTTCTGAGGGCATTAATGTTTTGGGATTTTACTTAACTTAAATGTATATTACTTGACACTGTGGTTACAAATCAGATTGGTGCAGAAAAAAGTGCACTTCCTAGCTACAGTGTCTCCCCAGTAGGAAAATAGTGAACAACAAATGAGCATGTATATTAGTTATGTTACTGCCAACAAAAGGAGCTGCTGATGTTCATCTGCTCAAGTCTATGCAGCATGGAAGGCAGAAGAGCAGTGCTGCAATAGCTGTTGTCAAGAGTTTGAAAAATAGGTTGCCTGGATACTTAAACTGATTGCTTTTTCCATTATTTGTAAAGTGACTGCTGGCCACCTTGACTTTCACATGAACAGTGAGTTCTGCATCAGTCTCCAGAATGTAAATGGCTGTTTACATCACAAATGGTAATATTAAGGTATCTGCAGCAAAGTTGATGAGTTCCTGAGGTAAACGCACCCCAGTTTAAGATATACCAGACCTCATTGTTGCTGTGCAGTGAACTTGGCACTTGCAGTCTCTTTTACAACAACTACTTGATCAGGATCACGCTTTGGTTGTAAGGTGCAGCTGTTTTTCTCTACTAAATGCTCATGGAGATACTATACCACTGTATAGTCATTATGTGTGCTTGCATGGCCTGAGAACACCAAGAGCATATAGCTATATAGTTTTATGGCATCACTTCTTCATATCCACGTATATGTAATATTGTTTCCTGGCTGTTTTCTTTTTTTTATTCTGGTGTTAATGGCTTCAGGTTTAATACACACATGTATATATATATATATATATATATATATATATATATATATATATATATACATATATATATATATATATATATGTGTGTATGGTTTCACTTCATATTCTCGAAATGCTGAAATCTCAAATTTCAGCATTTCAAGTCCATGAAGCTGAAAGTTTAGAATAGCGAAAGTGCATAAGCGCGAATGTAAATATCTCAAATCTGCACTTATGCAGTGATGCTACATTACAGGAAGTGTTTGTTTGGGATGTTTGATTTCGGACTTTCAGGTGAGTGAGTGTATGTGAGCATTTTTGTAACATGTGTATGTGTGTGTGTGTATGTGTGTGTGTGTGTGTGTGTGTGTGTGTGTGTGTGTGTGTGTGTGTGTGTGTGTGTGTGTGTGTATGTGTGAGTTTGTGTGTGTGTGTTTATTTGCTACATTAAAAGTAGACTATATTTTTTCAAAAGGCTACAGGATTTACCCAGGGTTGGTTTGGAAAGCAAGCAATGGAGACAGGAAAAAATAGCTGCAACCTCCGGACAGTTTAGCGGTAGAGAGATATGGGGAAAATACAAGGAAACTCAGATGTGTTTCTTTAGTTTTGCAGAACGTACCTGATTTTTTGTATTGTTTTTCTACTCTCCTAAGTACCTCTCCACTTCCTATTTTATGAAATGTGGACAAAGCTATAAATAAAGGAGGGGACAGGCAATGTTCCTCATAACGTTTTGAGAAATATTTGGATTGTTGGAAGCAAAGAAAGTCTGAAACTTAAATGCATGTCATTATTTAGTGACTTTGTTACTCAGTGATTTGTCGGAAAACCACATATTTTATGAGGAATGAAGTCACTAAATAATGACCCGCATTTCAGTTTCAGGCTTTCTTTCCTTCAGTCTCATGTATGTCTGCACATACTAATAGATACAAAGTCCATCTACTCAATGATGCTGACCAACCAGCATGTTTGTTTTTCAATGTTAATGGCCAGTCATTGTATAATGAATTGATTAAGCATGCCAGCCTACTTTAGGGCATCTTCAGATTCTGAGATGCTGCCCCCTTCTTTATTCAACAACTGACATTCCCAGATTTATAGAACAAAGTTTAAGACTCTTTATCTGAGTTCATTGTGATTACAGTTTTTCTGTATTCGTGTTTTGTGAGGCATTTATGCATCACACTACTTTGCTGGACATTGAAAGAAGTGGAATGCCAAATGCCCAAATCTGCTTGAGGTACTATCATGACCCTCTTATTTAATTGATAACAGGTTGCAGAATGCAAATCTTTTATTGCTACACTGAACCCATAACATTACAATACACTGGTATAGTGTCTGAGAGGCTAATGATTTTGTAATTGTTTTTTATTCCTCACTGACTGAAGATGATATCTGTTCTAGCACAAATTAGGAACAGTGGTGACTGCCTAGGAGTTTTCATAATTTAAATTGTCCAAACCTTTTTGACTAAGGATTCTCTTTATTTGGAATTTTCTTTTTTTTTTCTAGTCATGGATTAGAGGATTGGATAATTGTATTGGGTGGAGTTATGTTTTTTTTTTTTTTTTTTTTTTGCAAAAAGCAACTCTTTCTGGTTTGATCTCAGAGAATCATGTCTTTCTCCAGAATGATACTGGTGGTGATACTGGGATCAAAGCCCTTTAGCCAAGTAAGTCTGCATGGGCCCATAGCCAGTCAGAGATCTATCACAAACCTCATTCTATCTGTCATTTGTCACTTTCCATTTAAATGTAAATTCAAAATTCAATGAGTTGCTCTGCTAGGCAGTTCCTGGAATTTATTCTTCCATATCAGTCTAAATGTATATCATTTAGGTGACCATAATGTCTATGAGCATGGTTATGATGATTCTTGACCAGACTAAACAATCAGAATTACTTCTAATTTCCATGAGCATGGGTGACAAAAATGATTTAAATAAGGCTCATTTGGTCATATTCCTTTGAGTCAATAATGACACTTTTTGTTTCCAAGACTGATGTGCTGCAACAATTAGATTTCACTTTATGGAATGTAACATATGGGTCTCTGGATATTCAACTCTGCTTATATCAGCAAAGTAACATTCTTGAGACATACTGTTTTCCCCTACAATTATTATTTTTACCCTGAACTGTTTCTTTATTTGGTTTGAAAATTTCTAATGAGCTATGGTAACTCTGAAGTATGTCAGTTGTATGGAAATCCCCCTGTTTCTTGATGATATTTGTATCTCCTGCCTACATCCTTGATTGTAGTGAGAAGGCTCTGTGCTTTTGCTGTGAAGTTGGGCTTCATCAAATCAAGTGTCTGAGAAGGTGAATGTTCAGGAAGGGGGGGGGGGTGTTGCTGCAGAAATTGTGTAAGTTCATGTGGAGGGTGTGTTGTTGGTAATGAGAAGGGAATTTCCAAATGAGTAGCCTCTACTGCAGCACAAAATAATAACCAGAAAAAAATGCAACAAAAATCCATGAATCAATGAGGTACCAACTTCAACAATGATATAGTGATCAATTAACAGCAAAATTTTAATCCACTTCAGTTAACTGCTTTTGTTCAATAAAATAACTTCATCAGAACTCATGCTGCATCCACAATAGGTTGCAATCGGACCATCCACCTGAAGAAAACTGAAATCATAAGGTGGAGCCCTTTTATGACTCATAAGAAATCACTAAGGAACCAACTTCCACATGAAGAATGAGTTTTGATGAAGTTCTTTTATGCGATGAAAGCATTTAATTGGCATCTTACTGTTTATCAATTAGCATGTCATTTTTTAAGTTGTTACCTCATTGATTTGTGGATTTTTGCTGCATGGTCTCTGGTGATGAGATAGGACAGGAGGGGTGGCTGTTGTGATGCAGTGGTTAGCATTGTCACTTCACAGCAAGAGGTTCTCCCATTCGATTCTTAGCTGGGGTGCCTTCTGTGCTGAGTCTGCATGTCCTCCCTGTGATCACATGGCTGTTCTTTGGGTACTCTGGTTTTCTCCTACATTCTAAAGACATGTAGTAGGTGCATTGGATGCTCTAAACTGGCCATAGGTGCAAGTGGGTGGTATCGATGAACTACTGTGGCAGGGCTAGCCACCTATCAGTGAAAACCTTGGCTAGAGATGATTGTCACTGTTGAAGTTACACCCTGACCCCATGTGTAAAAGGGCTTGAGGCTGGATGGATGAATGCTGAAAGGACATTAGTTAAACAAATTCTGCTTATAATAAAAGCTCACATCATCTACTAGAATGTGGAGAATGCAGTTTGTGGTAAACTGAAATAAAATGACACGTAGTTCCAAGTAAAGTAGGATTTTGTCTAACTGAAATTTATCTTTTCGCAAGAGAACATTGCATTTCTCCTTTCCAACTGAAGAGCCCGTAGCTAGCATGTATTTAGTTTCTTCTGATAGCTGATTGCATTATTTTGTTTAAATGTCTCAGTTTGAAAGTAAAAATGATATCTTAATACAATGATCAGCATTGCTGTCAAATAGTGCATGTTCTTCAGTTTAATTCTTGGCTCTGGAGTTTATGTGGAGTCTGTATGTTCTACTTGAATCCACATTGGTTTTTGCTAAGTGCTGCAGTTTCCTCCCACATGTCAAACACATGTTGATAAATTAGTGGTCCTACAAGCTGCCCATGTTTGTGCCAGCCACCATGTGTAAGTTAGAGAGAAAGAGAGGAAGACTGTGTGTGTGTGTGTGTGTGTGTGTGTGTGTGTGTGTGTGTGTGTGTGTGTGTGTGTGTGTGTGTGTGTGTGTAATAGAACTGCATCCTCCCTGGGAAAAGTTACTGATTGCTTTGCTAGGATCAAACTCCCATGTGACCCTAAAATTAATAAAAAGGTAATCTGAGAATGAATGAATTAATGAATGAATGATTGCAGGAATAAGTAAACAAATAGGGCTCTTTTCCTTCATGTTCCCTAAGTTTTCTTCTCCTTTCTCTTCTATTTTCATTTTGTTAAAAATTCTAGCAGAATTTATTTTAAAATGTTGGCATTTGTTTACATAAGGTGTTCTCCAGCCGTCACAAGTTTCAGAGTTTCCAACTTTTGTGTTATGCATTTCTGCAGCTACATGACTATCACACATTGCCTAAATGTTTACTACAACTACATTACGTAACTGAAATATACCACGCAGACATGGTCTTATTGGTTTTGTATCACTGCATGCTGTGAATACTGTTGCAGGTTCAAGCACCATTATTCCATGATTTTTCAACTATTTGTATTTTTAATCTTTCCTACAGTTATTTTCATCATGAAGTTACTGTGACATGCCAGTTTTAATATATCAGATAATCCATCTATGATGAGACAGGCACATTGATAGGAAGACAGGATATCTACATTCACCATAACTGACTTAGGTTTAAAATAGGACAACAGACTATGGGTAGGCCAATGGAAAGAGGACCTGAGTAGGGATTGCTAAGGAAGCTATATTTTAGCCCAATATTCCTCCTATTGGGCTGATTGTCATTATCCCTGTCTACTTGTTCTTATCTAGATGAGATCTAATTTAGCCCAGCCATCATGTAGGAAATCATCAGTTGGTTTTTGCTCTGTAGCAAAAGTATCATCTTCTTGCTCTAAAAATGATCTGGGGAAGGGATATAATATGTGTAGGATAAGGCTATCATTCACCTCCCCCATTGGGCGTGCTGTCTCACAAATTCCTGCATCTCCACTTGTGATGGAGTAGTTGGATATGTTCCCTGTGGCATGCCCTTACCCTCATTCCTGGGAATGACAATAAGGTATCAACTCTGCATTCCTTCTTTGGCTGGCTTATTCATCTCCAGTCTGCTACCTGAGCCAGAGCTGGGTTTGTGATTACAAGGGCTTCATTTGTTTTGCAAGTGAACCAGCATATTATATGGAGAGACCAGAGTACAGAGCATTGAGTAGAGAGCATCATTTTAAGGTGAAGGTTATAGCCAGCAAGCACATAACTTGGAGAAGTAAGTCTCAGTCTGGACTTATAGTCTCTTTTTACCATCATGTTGTAATGGTTGTCAGGAAATCATTATATATAGAACAGCTAATTGCAAAAGGAATATCATCAAGGTATAAAGAGGTCTTCGCTTTGTTGTTTTCAGGTTTAATTAGACCAGTTATTGAGTGCAATGTCCCCTTTGAGATGCAGCTCACTAAACATATCAAACAAAAATAATGGCCCCAAAGGCTCTTAATAAGAAAGATCACATGCCTAAAATCATTAAGCTATCAAAAGAGGTTTTAAGCTCAATCCATTTTCAGTGTCTAATATGATTTTGAAGGGATACAGCTCAATAAGATACTCAGTTGTCATGGACCTCCAGTAATGCCACTATTCCATTGGTTCCACTGATGCTAGAAACAAGGACCTTAATTTTTACCAAGAGGTAAATAAAACATTATGGACAGACAGATTTATAACTCAGCATCTCCCAAACCACTAGAATAGTCTCTTCTTTTATGTTAAATACTGTGACTATCTTCCTTTAAATCTAATCTGGGTAACAGAATGGATATTCACAAATTTACTTTGGGATTGACTGGTATGGTCATTCTGGAGAAAGGAGTTGTAGCCTGAGGAAGGCACTGTTAGGGCATAAATGGTCATAAGAATAAATGGCCTTGAACTATATATGACATCTATGAATGAAGTCATTTTTTTAATTTGTAATGAAGATACAAAGTTGGCAATTCCAGGAGTGTAAAGAGGTAGCAGAAGGACACCATTCTGACTTATAGACTTACAGACAAACATGGAAAATCTATACAATTTCCAACAGACGTGCAGTTTACAGCTGTATGAGCTAAAGTCATGCAGACCTGCAATCAGTCAGTTAACGAGGTGTCAAATTCCCGACTGCTGGCAGTCTGAACTGCAATTAGGTTCATAGGTTCATACTAGGCTATCTGCCCTAGGGCATTTATAAGCCTGGCCAGAGTGTGTTTGGCTTTCACCACCCAATTTAAATTAATTTTGCTATGCCCTTTTTCGAGGTTAGTATTCTGTGCCTCTGTCTAACAGTGACACAGAAGTGATACCCGGGGTAAACCTACTATCTCCCATCCACTCATCAAGATTCCTCTTGAAGAGAGTCAATGAGGGACTCTGCCTAACCTGGACTGGGATTTTATTCCAGAGTGAAGGGAGATTCTGGGTTATGAATCTGTCCCTCCAGCATGTCTTATTTATTTCAGTGCTGAGGTTCAAGTCTCTCGAGCACGTAGCTCGATGGGATTTGGATTTTCTGAGGTGCAGCATGTCCATTAATTCCAGGTTGGACATGGCTTTAAACGTCAGGCACAGATCGCCTATGAGCAGGCGGTATGCCACTGAGTAGAGCTGGAGTTTCTTTAACCGGGCAGCATATGGCATCTGTTTGAGCCCTTTGATCCTCTTGGTGAGGTACTTTTGGGGTCTTTCCAGTTGCTGCAGGTGTCTGGTAAGGTACATCCCAATAGGGGCATTGTACACAATTATGGGCCTGATGGGGGATGAGTAAAGAGGCACGATGACCTCCCCTGATCTAGATGTGAATCCCTTCATGATTAGGTGGGCTATATAAAATGTTTTGCTAACCACTTTGGCCACGTGGTTGTCAAATGAGAGATTGCTATCAACTTGGGTCCACAGGTCCCTAATTACTTCTTCCGTACTTAATGGATTACCACCTATGTGGTAATTTGTGGGCACTTTGTTTTTGCCAAAGGGGATGACTATACACTTTTTGGCATTTAGCTTGAGGCCATGGCTCTGGCACCAGTTGTCTGTTTCTATGAGGCCCTTTTGTAGGATGCTTGTGTTGGCTGGAGAGTCGATTATGGTGCCCAGTTTGCAATCATCTGCGAACTTGGTCAGCCACAGTCCTTCCGTGTTAGCCTGTACCTCCGAGAAATATATACCGAACAAGAGAGGTCCCAGGACTGAGCCTTGTGGGATGCCACTTGTAACTGGTTTGGAGTCTGACATGGCTCCATCAATTCTAACCATGTGGGTTCTGTCCTTGAGCCAGTTTGCAACTCATCTAGTGACACAGGGGTTTATATTTAAGCTGGTGAGCTTATCTATAATGCCCGAGTGGGGTATTGTATCGAAGGCTTTTGCAAGGTCCAGGTAGGCTGTGTGGACCACCTTCCCCTCGTCAATGGCCTCGGTGACTGTTTCAAAGAAATCAACCAGGTTTAAGAGGCAGGATCTGCCCTTAACAAAGCCGAACTGGGTAGGATCCAGTGTCTGTAGGTCCCCAATATCTTTATTTATGAGGTCCATGATGATCCTTTCCATAGCTTTGCAGACCAAGCTAGTCAGGCTTATGGGGCAATAGTTTCCAGGATCTGTTGAGGTACCACCTTTGTGGAGAGGGACCACTGTTGCTGTATGCCACTCTTTGGGTACATATCCTGTAGTAAGGCTGAGACTGAACAGTAGTTTTATGTTTGGGTTTAGTTCTTCTTGGAGTTCATGTAGGACACAGCCCGGGACAGCGTCTGGTCCCATTGATGCTGTGTTTTTTTGCTTTGGAGAGGGCGGCTCTTACCTGAGCATCTGAGATGTCAGGGGGGGCAGCACTCTGCTGGGATAGATATTTTCCCTTTTGGTGGGGAAGGGGGAGAGAAGTTTTCGCTGAACCTGTCAGCTAGGATGTTGGCAATGTCTGTGGGTTCGGTGTATTTTTTGTCATTTTGGATGAATTCTGAGCATATCTGGGAATTCCCACCCAGGTTCTTAACATAACTAAAGAAAGCCTTGTGATTATCCTTAGTGTCCTGTGCAATTGTTCTCTCAAAGCTGGCCTTAGACGATTTTATGAGTGCCCGTAGTTTTTTGCTAATACTGATCAGAGATGCCTTCCCTTTTTGGGATTTTGCTCTATCATGTAGTAGCTTCCTCCTTCTATTGTATAGTTTGTTTATGGCTGGGGTCCACCAGACAGGACGCCTAACTTTGGAGGATTGGGTCTTGGTTTTATTTGGGATTGCATGATCCATGCATTCCTGAAGGTGTTCATAGAATGCATTTATAAAGGATTTTGTGGTCTGGGCCGTATTTTCCACAGGCCTGGGAGCTTTGAAGGATTCCACCTCGGTTTTGAGGAGTGTGAAATTTGCTTTAGAGAAGTTTTTTACTGTGGTTTTCTGGGCAGGGGCTGGGGTCGGGATGTGAATATCTAGTGAAATTAATTTATGGTCTGATCTTACCAGTGAGGGATACACTTCTGGTCTGGAGCATAGAGTCCCCATGTTGGTGATGATCAGGTCCAGTATGTTTTCCCCTCTTGTGGGAGTGGCAACAAGTTGTTCCATAGCATTTGAGTTTATAAATTCTAGGAACCTTTGGGCTAGGGTGTTGGAGCTAGAGTAATGCTCCCAGTCTATGTTAGGGTAGTTGAAGTTGCCCAATATAATGGTGTTTGGAGAGACCTTCATATTTTCCAGTGTTCTCAGGAAGGCCGAGTGGGGTTCCTGGGTTTGGGAGGGTGGTCTGTAGCAGGCTATAAACTGAAAAGCAGTTTTACCCACTGTTAGTTGCACATGGATAGTCTCTGATGCTTCGTGCTGTGCCACCAACCTGGAGGTGTGGGTATCTTTGACAAATATTGATACTCCCCCTCCTTTTGTGGTTCGGTCCAGGTTTTGGGGCCAAAAAACATGGTATGAGGTATAACCTGGTAGTGCTGGGGTACTCTTGGGAGCCTTGAACCAGGTTTCTGTTACTGCATAGATATTGATGTTCTCCATGCTAAAGAGAGTTTTGAGTGCTTGCATCTTGAGGTTTAGACTTCTGGCATTGAGTAGCATTACTCTTAGTTTCTTATCCCTTGTGATACCTATGGAGGTGGGTTTGTCTTTTCTGCCTTGCCTAAAAAAGGCACTATGGGGGTGGCAAGAGCCTTTGCCAATATCCGAAAGCCCAGGGGTGACAGGTGCAAGCCATCCCTAGTGAAGCATCATGGCTTGTCGAACATGTCATCCCAGGCAGACAGACATTGGATCCCCTTTGAATGACACCAATACTTAAGCCAATTGTTGAAATTGATCATCTTGTCTTCATATTGTGGCATCATTCTTGGGGAGGGTAAGATGCTACTCAAGGTCAGGGTCATACTGGCCTGGGCTGCATGCTCAGAGAGCTCCTCTATGTCTCTTTTCATGTAGTCCAGGGAGGTACATCTCAGGTCATTCACACCAGCATGGACAATGACTGAGTCATATTTGTACTTGCCTTGGAGTGACCTGAGTGCTTGTGTTATGTGGCGGATCCTAGCGCCCGACAGGCAGCTCACCCTGGTGAGCGGGACGTCAGTGTGCCTGACGATAAAGTTACCTATTACAAGTGTATCAGGTGTGTTGTTTAGCTTTAAGGACTGTGACTGTTCAGCACACTGGCTTTGTGAGCTATGTGTTGCATGTGTTTTGTTTTGGGGTAGCGGTTGCTTGGGTGTCTGCTTTGGAGGTCACTGCTGCTTAGGCAGATTTTTATTTAGAGCCTTTGAGTATGTTTTTGTGTGTTTATGTGTTTGGTTTGCTGTCATGGTAAGTCTATGTGAGACTGGAATTGTAGTGAGTGTGGTTTCCTTCTCCTCCTGACTGTTTACGCCAGTACTGAGTTGAGAGAGATTAGCCTCCAGTTTGGCTATATGGTTGCATCTCTCACATGTGTTGGAATTTGTTGGGAGGAGGACAGGGTTGTCTGTGTACATGAGGCAGTTGTAACATTGCCTCAAGATTCCCAGATTCACCAGCTGGACCGGAGAGGAGATTGACAACTGACCTTTGGACATGCTAGAATAGTATTGAGAATTCCTTTATAATTGAAAAAAAGGGCCAATGGGGAACAAAGTACTCAAAGGGAGTTTGTAAGGGTGTAGTGCTTTTAATTTTTTAGTGCTAACTTATATAATTGCTTTAGCAAGCAAGTGCCAGGCTTTAGAGTGGGAATAGGGTGTTTATTATGAGAACTAGATCAGTTCTAAGGGAAAAAGTGAAGAGCAGACTTTGTGGAGCTGAGAATGGTTTAAACCCAATTAAGCGGCGCTGCCCAATGCTGCGCTATGCGCAAAATCGCGCAAAGCTGCGCTAAAGCGGGTTTTATACAGGGCGACTTAAAAGAGCTAGAAATTGGCCCAAAATGGCCAATAGACTACCAGATTCTTGTGCTGGGAACACTCTTCCAGGGATAGGTAGGCTGCTCCAATCTCCCCACTGCCACTGGTAAACAAAGAAGCCTCCCTTTATCCAAGAAAGGAATTCTCTGGAGATCACAGTCACAGTAAATGTAAGTGTGAGAAAATCTTTTAAACTGAAAAAAAAAGAATTTCTGCTTCTTTTAGTTAAAGTATATTTCTTATGTTTAAACTCCATTATACTGACAGTAAATGCCAAAAATCTACGATTGTTAGTAAACTAAATTGAAATAAAAGAACCGTTTGTGGTCTGCCTTTCAACTGCTCTATGCTTGAAAGAAACAAGACAGCTCAGGCAATAGCTCTGTAAGAATTGAATGGAGCACAACTAGATAAGTGGTCTAGCTGTAAAGACAGAACAAAGGGTAAGAATGTATTATCTTTTCCCCAGGAAGATCTTTCTGTAGTTCATGCACTGTAGCTGAAGGACTCTAGTAATCAATAGGATTCATTGGACTATAATATTTGTCAGGGAGGAAATTGTTTCCAAATTGCTAAACTTTTGAGACAGAGAGCTCTTGCTGTGTGCAGCAAAGGAAACAAAAGTATTTTCAATTAGCTGGCCAACAGATAAAGCTGTTGCAGGATTATGAAGGAGGTTTAAGAAGGATTTTGTTTTAAAAATAAAATCTTGTTTTACCTTAAATATGTAGATGAAGTTATTATTAAGTGAGATAACTGCAGTAAGATTTTCACAATGTCAGATACTTCAGACAAGTAAATTTGTTACAAGATAAGATCCTAAATTTATTGGCAAAACCAGCCCCGTCAAAGTTTCTTTAGTTTGGAGTGGCAGAGAATCCTAAAGTAATCAGTCAGCTAGTAAAGTTTGTTGTTCCTCAACTGGGACTAATGCACATCTGTCAAGTCCAAACAAAAGGGTCAACCTAGAAGAAAGGTATAAGACTAAAAAGTACTCCTGAAGTAGTCCCTGTGAGAAAGTTGTTTAGTATAGAACTTCTGGTGGATTTTATATTCAAGTGTCTGCAATCAGAGGACTTTATGGACATTGACATAACCTGTTTGGTGATGGGAGATGTGGAAAAAATATTTCTCTGTGGTTCCTTTTAACTACAGTACCAAGCAACACATGGGCTCAAAAATGAAAAAGAAAACTACTAAGAAGAATAAAGAAGACAAAGCTTTAACCTGAATTGCAAAACTTTAGGATTTGGTTTTACTGCTCTGAGGTGTTAGCCTATTGTTTCTGCTACACGCAAGATCTACTTTAGTGAGTATCTGGAACACACTAAGAATTTGCTGATATACAGTCATATAGCATGCAGGCTTAACAGGACTGGCCTGAAATCTGCACTTTTAACCTGCTCTCTAATAATTCTCATTTTACTGTTATGGTCCAAAGTATTGGCATTACTTATGTTTTGCCATATTAAGATTTGTGACCTTAAATGCCTGTGTTCAAAATTCCTGGGTTGAAACATTTGTGCTTATTAGAAACTTAAAGAAGCTTAAAATAGACACTTAGAAGTTCAAACATCAGTTAAATGTGTTTGAAGTGAGAAAAGGTAAACAAAACAAATTATTAAATAAGAATATTCTCAGTGTTTTGGTAGTATTTGAAAGGGTCAGCAAGCCAGTCAGATATATCTAAAAGGGTGATCTAGTCGTTATGAAATATCTCTTTGCATGGAACCTAGAGATAAAGCTTGGAGAACATGGCAAAAACATAAAAACCCAGCTGACCTGGTACAATACAAATAACTATGTAATCAGGCCAAAAGACAGGTTATTAAACATAAAAAAGACTATTACATAAGCTACAAGACTAGCATAGACTGAACCCTCAAAAAGTCTGGGGAACAATAAATTCCCTTATTGACCCAGGGTCTAATTCCAATCCCTGCCCATACCCTGATAACACCCCCTCAGATATAGCCTCTTGCTTCAACACATATTTTATTGACACCATTGTGAAGCTGACCACTACTTTCCCCTCTTCAAACCTAAACTCACCAGATCAATATACTACTTATCCTAAACCATCCCCACCACCATATTTTTCTTTCAGTCCCATACCCACAAGCACCATAAAGAAGCTGCTTCATAAACTTAAACCCTGTTCCTGTGCTCCTGACAACCTACCTGCTGAATTCCTAAAAATAACTGCTGATTCCATTGCGTACTGCATTAGTATACTAATCAATAGATCAACCCAAGAGTCATACGCACCCAATATCTGGAAAAAAGCTTACTTTCTGCCCCTGCACAAAGGTGGCAAAAATTATGACATCTCAAACTTCTGGCCAATAGCCATTCTCTTCCCCATCTCTAAAATACTTGAAAAATGTGTCCACACCCAACTAATCAACCACTTAATCAGCACCCAACTACTCACCCCTACCCAGCATGGCCTTAGACCAGGCCATAGCACAAATACAGCCCTCATCTCCTTTTTGGATACAGTAAATTGAGCATGCGATTCAGGTCTGATCGTCTCTTCACTCTTCCTCAACCTTTCAAAGGCATTTGATACAATTTCTCACTCCATTTTACTCAATAAACATAATAACCTAGGTGTCTCACCCCCAACCCTAAATTGGTTCTCCAGCTACCTTTTTGACAGACACTAATCAATCAAATGGCAGCAATCCTCTTCCACCTTCTTAAAAATCTCCACAGGTGTCCCCCAAGGCACAATAATGGGTCCCCTATTATTCAACTTATTCATCAACAATTTCCATGAGTCACTAATACAGGCTGATGTAATACAATATGCAGATGACTCAACAATTATCTGCACTGCAAAAACCCCTTCTGAGCTTCAACTACTAACCCAAAATGCCTTCACATCCACCGAAAAATGGATGTCAAATAATCACCTCGCTCTCAACCCAAACAAGACCAAGCTGATTTTATTCACTCCCCAAAAAAAACACCCCTGAACAGGGCTGAATTCTCTATCCTCTCCCAAAATAATACCTCCATAGAAGTTGTCCCCAGTACTAAACTGTTAGGAGTCACTATCGATGAAACCTTAACTTTTGAACCCCACATACTCAATAACATCAAAAAGACACACCAGAAACTAGGCACCCTCTACAGACATAGCTATTACCTAAATAACAATGCCAAAAGAACACTAGCCTCTGCCTTCCTACTTCCATCCCTCTTATACGGTGCCACCATCCTCACTAATATACACTCTTCACTAAAAAACAAACTTGATATATGCAACAATAAAATTGCTAGATTTGCAACAAATGCTAGATTCTCATCACATCACTGTTCCTCACTGCAACAACTAAACTGGCATGAACTTCCACTCTATCTCAACTACCTCCACTTAATTACTGCACATAAAATAATATATAAACCAACAGCTTGTCTAGCTCACTCCTCTATATTAACTCTGTATCATCCAAACAGACACCTTAGATCTGAAAACAAAATTCTTAAAGTCAGTTAACCTCAACTTCCAGCTGGCCAAATGCTTTAATCCTTCACTAACTCCAAACTTTGGAATAACCTCCCAACCTCAATAACCTCCATCTCATACCCTGCTGTCTTTAAAAAATCCCTCAGACAACACCTCTCTACCGGCTGGTTATGCCCATGCCAAAAATAATTCTTCTTCTCTTCTCACTACTCCCACTCTCTGGGGCTACAGGTATGCACTCTTGGCAGGTCTGCAGCCATACCTGTGACTGTTGCTACACTGCCTATACAAACCACTCTCTGGGGCTACAGGTATGCACTCTTGGCAAGTCTGCAGCCATACCTGTGACTGTTATTATACTGCCTGCACAGATTTAAATGCATGTAAATAATTGTATATGATGTTACTGTTTTTTTTGCTTCCCAACCCGTAATGTCTATGGCATCTATATGACCAAAAGTACATGTTAATATCATCGATGGACTACCATAAAACTGCAATGGAATTGCTAAAAAACTGTAAATAGTGCTGCATTTTTGATATTTGTATTTCTGTAATGTTGACTTTTATGTGGAGCTTTTCTCCCTGGGCCTCCACTGAAAACGGGCTCACCTAGGCCCAGTGGACTTTCCCGGTAAACAAATGCAATAAATAAATAAATAATAAATAAATAACCTGATTGTTACTTTTAGGAGCAGAAAGGGCAGACAGGTGACATGACACAGATTTTCTTTTTACCCATATGGGAAGTAGGTGTAATAATCATAATGCAAGCCGGATGTGGATATGCCAAAAAGTTAATTTCCTCTCTTGTATATCAGTGTAGGTTTATCTACATTCTTGGTGAACCATCCAAGATATAACAATTCCCTTAAACCAGCTATATTTATACTCCTTATTAGAAAATACAAGAAGAAAGCTAGTGCTTAGCCTAATCCCAGTGCTTCCAATTATCAACAAATACAAAATAAGAAAATCACTGGGAACTGCTGCTGTACGAACACAATAAATATTTATTAAACACTGAGAGTAAAAAACAAAGTGAGCGCTTTCGGGCTAAACCCTTCATCAGGGTTTAGCCCGAAGCCACTGTTTTACTCTCAGTGTTTTAATAAATATTTATTGTGTTCGTACAGCAGCAGTTCCCAGTGATTTTCTTATTTTGTACTTATTAGAAAATAAAACTGACACTTCACATTCAAAATGCAGAGGCACAGAACCCCAAATACCATAGCCAATCCAAAAGAAGCCCAAACCTAAATCTACCGTTAAATTTATATAAAAAGTTAAATGAAACAAATAAAACATAAAACACAGACTGCATATCCCTATTTCGTCATATTAGAAAGCCATGCAACTCTACACATTGAACACACAAAATATAATTTTCTGATAAATTGTATTGACAACTGAAATCAACCTCAAGAAATAAAATGAAAGAGTTAAATCAAAAACATTAACAGAAAATTATTAAAAAAAACTGATACAACAAATTATAAATGGTATTACCGACAAAATAGACTGCATTCTATCTAAATCAACTGAAAAAACTAGGTAAAAATACCAAACACTAAGAAACTCTAACATAACCTTTGCTAAAATACTTTAAAAATGAAGTGACACAACAAAGAAAAGCATGGAAGTGCACGAAAATTCTACAATCCATCCATAGCTGTTGATCCTCACATGACCCATATAATGACCCCAGGAACAGCTAATGCTACCCACAGAGTTGACTTGACAAGTAGATAATGGCAGTGGATTGCCCATCTTTTAATGCATATCACTCACACGCAACACACACACATTTGGCTAGCTTTGTAAATCCACCTAATGCATATCTTGATGGGATAGGAAACAGGAGCACCTGGAGAAAATCCACATGATCACATGAAGAACATGCATACTCCACACAGACAACATGTCAGGTTCCGTGCACCATCTTAATCATGTGTGCCAATGATAAACTTAACCTTACTCACACCCCTTACACTAACCCTATATGTGAGGTTAAAAATACCCTTTCCCTAATAGCAACACTAATCAGACACACACACACACACACACACACACACACACACACACACACACACACACACACACACACACACACACACTCAGCCCTACTACCAGTTACTACATATGCATTCTCCAATCCCAAGCATGACCCCAAAGAAAGCAACATTCAGTATCACATAATTCTTAACTTCTTGCACTTGACCAGTAGTAATGTAGGAAGGAATGCATCTGGCCATTTCTCAAACCGATTGTGTCACTGTATGGTACCCATATATATATATATATATCTATATATATATATATCTATATATATATATATATATATATATATATATATTTATGTGGGTGTGCGTACATATGGATCCCCTTCTAATACTCGAATGGCCATATCATCAAATTTCATTTTTGCAAGACCCAGGGCAAGTAAACACTTGCCCAACATGCCCTTTTCTACACTGTAGTGTAATCACGGAGTTGATATGTAGTTAGGGGGTGTGGGGGGTATAGCACTCCCACCTATGTGGGATTTATTAACTCCAGTGTGTGTTTTATTGAAGTTTTGGCAACTGTTTACTAGACCTGGAAAAAAATTCTCCATTTGGGTATTTCGTTTTTGCGATTTTTGTCTTGCACAAATTAAATTTGATGATATGGTCATTTGAGTATTAGAAGTAGATCTATACATACATAAAATATATAATATATATATATATATATATATATATATATATATATATATATATATATATATATATATATATGTGTGTGTGTGTGTGTGTGTACATATACTTCTAATTTACTCAAAATAGGATCATGAAGTAAGGAAATACCTGAAGGAATCAAACCCTAGACTACAGAATGCAGCTTATTAACAACTCATAATGATAACCCACTAAAATAATGAATACAATTAAATATAATGGAAATAAAATTAAAAAAAAAATCTAACTATGGTTGCAGTTGTTTTGTTGTAGAAATATGATGATGTCATAC
>NC_056728.1:921791950-921873607 GCF_019279795.1 Protopterus annectens
ACAGCTCTGCTCCTGGCAGTAACTTCAGCACAAAGAGTCTCAGAGCTACAGACATTAATGGCAGTGGAACCTTTTATAATTTTTCATCAGGTCAGGGTTTCCTTTAAGGACAAACCCTACCTTTATGCCAAAGGTGATATCTAGTGTGGCTCTTAACCAAACCATCCATTTGCCAACTTTTTATCCAAACCCCCAGAATAAAGGGGAGAAACTTCTGCATTCTTTGGACATACACAGGCAGCTACGCTTCTACTTGGACAAAACAAACGTTTTCAGGAAAACTGAGCAACTGTTTGTAGCATATGCTGCAGGATCACAGGGAAAGGCTATCTCAATGCAGACTATATCCAAATGGATAGGACAATGGAAAATCAGTCCCAAATACCATTAGGCCACATTCCACCAGGGCAACAGCCACTTCAACAGCCTTTCTCAGAGGAGTACCTACCAAGGAAGTTTTGGAGGCTGCAACTTGGAGTTCCGTGCACACCTTTACCAAGCATTACCACCTGCCTCTTTATTCTAAATCCAGAGCAGGATTTGCCACTGCAGTTCTGCAGGGCCTCATAGCCAATCCTAACTCTTTATAGACCAGCCACCCAACCTTAGCTTTGGGATTCTACCCAAGTGTAATGACTGCAGCAGTGTAACACGATGAACACAGTACAGTTTTGTACCTACCATAAATGTAGATGTTTGAGTGTTCACACTGCTGCAGTCCAGGTTACCCTCCCACCATCCCCTCTGAACTAGCTGGACTTGTACCATTCTATCCTATACAACCTTTGTGGTGTATTTGCTTGTAACTGAAAGTATTGTTTTGATTTTATATGTATATTTTTTATTAGCAATATGTATTGCCTACCCATTGGGGGCACCTGACATCTGGGGCAAGAAAAACTGAAGAAAATGGCGTCGGATGCATCTTATATACCCCTGGCGCACTGACATCAGGGAAGAAGCGACAGCAACTGACGCCGGACCAAGACATAAGGAACTCTGGCCGACTGCGGGACTGCCTGACGGCAGGATAACCCAAGTGTAATGACTGCAGCAGTGTGAACACTCGAACATCTACATTTATGGTAGGTACAAAAATAGAAGTTATGTTCTTACCATAACATTCCATGTTAGTTGTCTTCTCGCCTTCTTCTTGCTGGATGGGTTCGGAGCCGACCTCGGCTCCGACTCGGCCACTCTAAAAGCTCGAGAGTTGGTTCCACCGGCTCGAGGCTCCCCTTATATCCCACAATGCTAGGCGTGAGTTACCTCAGATCTCATTTGTGAGCTAGGCCCAACTAATAATAGTACCAGAATAACTGGAAAGAAAGTCCACCTCTATAAACAAGGGAGAAGAGAAAGGGTGACCTACAGCCTGATCCAGGAAAATATGCACAGCAGAGCATATACCTATAGTAAAGAGGTGGTAGAAAGAGAGGTCACAATCAAACTCCTCTAGGTCTGTCCAGGCCAGGGGGAAGGAGGGTGGGACGCAAGAAGAAGGCGAGAAGAAGACAACTAACATGGAACGTTATGGTAAGAACATAACTTCTATATGTTAAGTTGTCTATCTCGCCTTCATTCTTGCTGGATGGGACCGCGTCCCTAGCACCTTGTCCCAGGTGGCCTAACGGAACAGACTCTTGAGAACAGTGGTACCAAAGTTAGCTCGATGTCTGGAAGCTAAATCCAACTTATAATGTGAAATGAAAGTATGAGGAGTAGCCCAAGTATCCGCTGCACAAATGGTGTCAATAGGCAGTCTGTCTTGGAAAGCTATAGAAGTAGCCAAAGCTCTGGTGGAATGGGCCTTAGGTTTATTAGGCAGCTTTTGGTGTCTAATTTCATAAACAATGGAAATCAGAGATGTTAGCCATCTAGATAGTGATACCTTGGAAACAGAAAGTCCCTTTCTGCCTTCTGCATAAGAGACAAACAGCTGGTCAGTTTTTCTGAATTGTTTGGTCCTATCCAAATAGTACCTTAACTGACGATGAACATCTAGCCAATGCAATTTTTGTTCAGACCTATTAGAATACCCTGGAAAAACACAGGAGGTCAATGCTTTGATTTAGGTTAGACGCAGAGGCCACTTTAGGTAAAAAGGACGGGTTGGTTCGTAAGGATACCCTGTCTTTATGGAACAACAGATAAGGAGGTCGACAGCTGAGTGCATGAAGTTCTGAAACTCTTCTAGCTGAAGTAATAGCTACGAAAGAGAGTTTTCCATGACAGCAATTTTAATGAACACGCAGCTGCAGGTTCGAAAGGCCGGCGAATGAAAGCACTGAGAACTAAATTAAGGTCCCAAGGAGGAGGAGGATTTCTTATAGGAGGTCTGAGTAGAAAAACTCCCTTCAAAAATGCTTTGCAAAGCTTGTGGGACATAATGGCAGACTCTGAAATACCCACATGAAAGTTAGATATAGCTGCCAATTGAACTTTGAGAGTAGAAGGAGATGAACCTGCATGAAAGAGTTCAGCTAGAAAATCAAGAACCATATGGATGGGAGCAGTGAAAGGATCTAAGTCCCTTCCTTGAGCCCAATAGGCAAAAGTTTCCACTTACTAAGATAAATTTTTCGAGTGGAAGATTTGTGTGAAGCTATTAAAATATCTCGAACAGTGTGAGATATTTGAGGAAGCCTGGCTAGGGTAGGAACTGGAGGAACCAAGCAGTGAGGTTCAGAGAGGGAGGGAGCGATGCAACTGACCCGATTGATGGATCAAAAGATCTGGAACTAGGTCCAGATGCCAAGGTTGCTCCAACAGAAATTGATGTAGAAAGGGGAACCAAACCTGTCGAGGCCAGTAAGGAGCAATGAGGATCAGAGAGGCCTTCTGAGCGATAGCTTTCTGTATCACTTGAGAAATTAGTGGGAAGGGAGGAAATGCATACAGAAGTCCCCGGGGCCAAACTTGGACTAGAGCGTCTCTGCTGGACTGGCCTGGTAACGGGAATAGGGTGAAATAATCTCTGCACTTGCTGTTTTGGGGTGTAGCAAAAAGGTCGCAGCAAGGCTGACCCCACTTGAGAAAAATTTTTCTCGCAATAGAATCTTTCAGAGACCACTCGTGAGGCATGAGGATAGCTCTGCTCAACTTGTCCGCGATTTGATTGGACTTCCCGGGGATGTGCGTTGCTATCAGAAAACGCTGAGAAGAAATCGCCCATTGCCACAGTCTGAGTGCTTCTTGACATAGGGGATAGGACCTGGTTCCGCCTTGTTTGTTGATATACCACACTACAGACATATTGTCCGTCTGGATTGCTATCGTTCCCAATGGAAGAGAGTCTTGAAGGGCTTGCAACGCTAAAAGCACTGCTCTCATCTCTAGAACATTTATGTGCAAGTGGCATTCGTCTGGTCGCCATATGCCCTGGACAGTTCTGCCCTGATAATGCCCCCCCCACCCGATCTGGGAGGCGTCCGTTGTCAGAGTAGCAACCGGAGGGGAAGGAACAAAGGGTCTTCCCAAGAGGAGCTGAGGGGAAGACATCCACCACCGAAGATGATTCTTGCATGTTTGCGTAATCATAATGGTGTGAGACATCGGAAGTTGTTGGTATGACTATTGTGTGACGAGCATCCATTGAAGGATTCTCATGTGGAATCTGGCTAATGGAAGCAGAGGTATGGCAGCCACCATAATCCCTAATACTTTCAGAACTAACCTGGCTTTGACTCTGTTGCTGCTGAAGAGAAGCGAGACCAGTTTACGTATGTCTGTTATTCTCTGATCTGTTAGTCTCACAGACATGTTGATTGTGTCTAGATTTGCGCCTATGAAGGTAATAGCACGACAAGGCGACAAAACAGACTTTTCTCAATTTATTGAGATGCCTAAGTTTTGACAAATGCGAAAGGTGTAGTCTCTGGCCATTAGAAGAAGATGTTTGGTGGGAGCTGTGAGGAGCCAGTCGTCCAAATATGGAAACACCTGGAATCCTTGACGTCTCCGGTGAGAAGCTACCACTGCCATGCATTTGGTAAACACCCGGGGGGCAGTGGTGAGTCCAAAGGGCAGGGCTCTGAATTGAAAATGACTGGTTCCCAGCCTGAAGCGGAGGAATCTTCTGGAGCGTCTGTTCATTTTTATATGATAGTACGCATCCTGAAGGTCTATAGAGCACATCCAGTTTTTCTTCCCAATAGGGAAGGATGGACTGTAGTGTGACCATCCGAAATCTTGTTTTCTTGACAGACTTGTTCAAGATACTGAGATCCAAAATTGGTCTCCAGTCCCCTGTTTTCTTTGGAACTAAAAGAACCTGGAGTAGATTCCGGATCCTTGCTGGTCTGCTGGAACTGGCTGAATTGCTCTTTTTGTAAGTAGCTTTGAAATTTCCAAAGCTGCAAGATCCCTTTGAGTGGGTGGAACATCTGGAAGGGATTTTTTTGACTGGTTTGGAATGCGAACGAAGGGAATGGAATAGCCTTCGGAAATGATGGACTGTACCCACTTGTCTTGAGTTAGGGATAGCCAGGCTTCTGGGTACAGTGATAATCTTCCCCCGACTGCCTGCGAAGGTGGACAGTCGGGCAACACCTCAGGGATGCTGAAAGGGCTTATCGGAGGAAGTTTCTCCATTGCCCTGGTTCTGGACCCCCTGCCTCTAGGGCAACGCCTACCATTGTTGTTACCCCTCTGCCTCTGGCGGGAACCGACTCTGTCGCCAGGCGAAGTCCCTTGAGATTGTTTATGAACCACATTTTCCCACTTTTCTGGCCTTTGGGGTAAGGCCGAGAAGGAGTAGAAAAACGGACTCCGACGGCAGAAAGAGTCTTGCCATCCGTCTCGCACCTAGTCAAGGTTTCTTTCACTTGAGGACCAAAAAGAGATGATCCATCAAACGGGGAATTAGTGAACGACATTTTAAAGGGGTCCACAAAGTTGCATAGCCGCATCCAGGCATGCCTGCGTAAGGCCACACCTGTCCCTGTGGCCCTGCTCGCTCCATCAGCCGCATACGAAAGGAGGCGCATGGAGGAGTTAGCTATGGAGTTCAGAGTAGCCAGCTGAGTGTTCATCTTGTCCTGAAAACCCGCAGCTGTAGGATCCTTCAACATGTCACTCGCTTCTTTGATCAAGTCCCTTTGAAGACGAGTAAAATGGCATAGGTAGTTCAGCGAACGCATTGCAAAGGTCGCTGACGAAAACATCCGCTTCCCGTACCTGTCCATAGACCTAGATTCCTTGTTAGGTGGATGGACAGGCACTGAAGGATCAGCTAGTTCCTTCTTAGTGGCAGCAGCAACCACCATAGCATCCACAGAAACTCCCTTGGTCAGAAATTGTTTGTCTGCTGGTGCCGTGATCAATTTTGAGGGTCTCCTGGGAGTGGGGTCCACTGAATCAGGGGCCGTCCATGCCTTTTTTGCTACCACCTGCATGAGGGGGTCAAAGGGGGGAGACACCCAGGAGGTGGAAGGGCAAGAGCCAAATGCCTCAAGATACACAGATTCATCCTCCGAAGGGCTGAGGGCTGGCCAATTTCCCCTCTGTTTGAGGATTTCTAGAATGTCTGCAAAGGAGACATCTTCAGAAGGGGAATGGGGGGAACCCTCGGAATCCTCTAAATCTGTGTCAGAGGTGACGGACTCAGGTGAGTCTATGTGTTTCCTCTTACACTTTCTCTTCCGAGGGGGCTCTTCTGCCAATTCAGGAGAGGCCTCGGAAGAGGATGAGATCCCCACAGGGGATTCCTGAGGAGCTGGCTCTCTGCGGTCTGGGATGAGGGAGTGAGTAGACTTGACCTGAGGCACCGAAGAGGGAGGGGCGGACGGAGCCGACTGTGGAGTTGAACCAGGTTCCAACACACTCCGCATGACCTCGAACGCACCCCTGTCAGGCAGAGCTAGAGGTCCCCGCTCCGAGAAGCTGAAAACCTCCCTCGGCACCGACAGTGATGGCTCGAGGCCGATGTCGGAGCCGAACTCACCAGCGCCAAGCACCGAGGGAGAGCGAGGTCGGACAAGGGCACGATGCCACCCACCCCCGGAGCCGACGAGGGAAGTCCGGCGCCGAGATTCTTCTAAGGAAGAAATCGGAGCCGACGACGGAGCCGAAGACATTTGTATCGGCTCAGACGCTACCACAGTCTCGGTTCGAGGCGCCCGCCGAGCTCAAAGGAGTCGGAGGAGGAACATAATGAGGAACAGGGTCAGGCATCGACTGATGAGTCGGGCTCTGAAGCATTTGGGCCAGTGCCTCGGACTTAAGAAGTCGACTCACTACCCTCTGAAGGTCATGGTCCGAAAGCCTCGATGACCTAGAGGAGTGAGATCTATGGCTCCGTTCAGACAGCAAGGGAGATGCTGGAGCCGAATGAACGGAGCCAAGGGACGGTGACCTGGACCTCTTTCTAGATGTCGGCTCCGAAGGTCTAGTCGGAGCAGACACAGGAATTTCCAATACCTCGGCTCCAGCCGGAGCCGAGGAAACCACAGAAGCTGCAGTCTGAGACTCATCGGCTCCAGCCGGAGCCAATGTAGAAGGAGGTTTTGAAGCCATAGGCCTCGACTCAGAAGCTGGAGCCGAGGACCTAGAAGCCTTAGAGGGTTTGCCCGAAGTAACAGTAAGGGAACCCTCAGGCTTAAGTAAACCTCTCAAAATAAGTTTATTTTTTCTTTCCTGCAGGACTCTGGGGCTGAAGCCATGGCATACAGCACAAGAGTCCTGCAGGTGTAAAGGTCCCAGGCAGTAAACACAAGAAGTGTGACCGTCTGTCAGAGACATTTTCTGACAGCACGAGTCACACTTCTTGAAGCCTGAGACCTTTGAATCCTTGGACATTATCAAGGAACCGAAAGTGTAACCACCACACAGAACACACACACACCGATTACACTATGAAGAAAGTTAAACTAGATTAAACTAATTAAAAATTAGTTAGTTAGCTTAGGTATTAAAATATCCCTAACAAAACACAAACACTCCACTTAGGGATAGCAGGGCCCGAAGGCCTAAGGGAAGAACTTATAAGTTCTTGAGGGAAAAAGAGGGGAATAATGGGAGAAAGGGATGAAATCCACTAAACTAAGGGAAATATGAAAAAAAAAAAAAGTTAAGAAAGGGGATTTAAACTTGTTTAAATAGACTGATTAAACAACTAACCTGAGCCGGTAGAAAAACAACACCTCGATCGCTGTAGCGGCAAACGAGATCTGAGGTAACTCGCGCCTAGCATTGTGGGATATAAGGGGAGCCTCGAGCCGGTGGAACCAACTCTCGAGCTTTTAGAGTGGCCGAGTTGGAGCCGAGGTCGGCTCCGAACCCATCCAGCAAGAATGAAGGCGAGATAGACAACTTAACATCTGTACTTTACTGGTGCCAGGCATTTTGTGAAGACCCTGGATGCAGTAGATAAGCCAAAGGGCAGTGCAGAGAACTGGTAGTGCATTGAGCCAGCTATAAATCTAAGGTATCTTCTGCATGATTGTCTGATTGGGACATGCAGGTATGCCTCTTTTAGGTATGCCTCCTTTAGGTCTAAAGTCACAAGCCAAGCCTTCTTGCCGAACATGGGCAGAAGCTGCTGCAGAGTTAACATTTTGAATTTTGGAATATCCAGGAATGTGTTTAGGATAGGCAGGTCCAGTATTGGTCTCCAGGCTTTGTCCTTTCTGGGTACCAAGAATAGCCTCGAGTAAAATCCTTGTCCCTGCTCTTGCTTTGATACTTGCTGAATGGCTCTCATGTCCATGAGGGATGAAAAGTACAGTTGTGTACCTACCATAAATGTAGACGTTAGAGTGTATTCACTGTTGCAGTCATTACTCTTGGGTTATCCTGCTGGCAGGCTACCCTCAGTCGGTCAGAATTCCAAAGTCTAGGTCAGGCGTCAGTTGCTGTCACCTCTTCCCTGACGTCAGGGGTATAAAAGATGCAGCCGACGCCATTTTCTTCAGTTTTTCTTGCCCCAGATATCAAGTGTCCCCAAATTGGTAGGCTGAAAAATATGCCAATAAAAAATGCATGCACAAAAATAACATTTCCTTCATCTACAAGCAAATACACCAAATAGGTTGTATAGGATAGAGAAGTGCAGGTAAGTCCCAGCAAAGAAAAGGGGGATGGTGGGTGGGTAACCTGGACTGCAACAGTGAATACACTCGAACATCTACATTTATGGTAGGTACACAACTGTACTATGTTCATCGTGTTTCACTGTTGCAGTCATTACTCTTGGGTAGAATCCCAAAGCTGAGGATGGGTGGCTGGGCTAAATAGAATTAGGAGAGGCTAGGAGGCCCTGCAGAACTGCAGTGGCGAAGCCTGCTCTGGACAAAGTAAAGAGGTAAGTGGTAGTGCTTTGTGAAGGTGTGCACTGAACTCCAAGTTGCAGCCTCTAAGATATCTTTGGTTGGTACTCCTCTGAGGAAGGCTGCTGAAGTGGCTGCTGCTCTAGTGGAATGAGGCCTAATGCCCTTAGGCACTGATTTGCCATGTTGAAAATAGCAGAAACGGATGCAATGGCCTACCCATTTTGAAATAGCCTGTTTTGAGATTGCCTTTCCTTGTGATCCTGCAGCACATGACAATAAAAGTTGCTCAGTCTTTCTGATAGCTTTAGTTCTGTCCAAGTAGGCGCGTAACTGCCTGTGTATGTCCAAATAATGCAGAATTTTCTCACCCTTGTTCTGTGGATTTGGATAAAAGGTAGGCAAGTGAATGGTTTGGTTGAGGGCCACACTGGACACCATCTTAGGTATAAATGTAGGGTTTGTCCTCAGAGAAACCCTGTATGGATGAAAAATGATGAAAGGTTCCACAGCCATGAGTGCTTGTAACTCAGAGACGTGCCTTGCAGAGATTATTGCTAGGAGCAGAGTGGTTTTCCAGGATAAGAGTTTTATATCTGCTGTTGATGCTGGCTCGAAAGGAGGCAGTGTGAGTTTTTCCAAAACATAACTGAGGTCCCAGGCCGGAATTGGTGCTCTCCTTGGAGGCCTAATGTTTTTGGCCCCTCTGAGGTACTGCCTTAAAGGGTGAGAAAAGATAGGTGGTTCCGTATTGTAATGGGCTGAAATGGCAGAGGAATGAATCTTAATTGATGAGAAAGAAAGGCCTTTGTTCAGCATCTCAGTTAGGTATTGTAAAATTTGAGGGATATTTGGAGCACACGTGTCAATGCCTTGTTCCCGTTTCCAAGCACAGACTCTATTCCATTTTTCTGCACAAGATTTTCTGGTACTGGGCCTCCAGGCCTCCAAGACAACATCCATAACAGCTTTTGAAAGAGGAGTGTTCTGAATGGCTACATTATCTGCCATGCTGCCAGATTTAAGGTCCTGAGTTGGCTGTGCAGGATCTCATTGTTTTGTTGGGCAGCAAGTGAGAAGTTTGAGGCAATATCCATGCTGGACCTTGAGACAAGCTCTTTAGGATTGGGTACCAGTGCTGGCGTGGCCAGTCTGGTGCAATCAGTATCATTTTTGGCTTCTCTTGTCTGACATTTAGGAGTACCCTGGGAAGGAGAGGCAGTGGGGGAAAAGCATATACTGTTACATTTTTCCAGATGAATGATAGGGCGTCCACTTTCCATGCTTGCTTGTGATAAATCCTTGTGCAAAATCTCTGCAATTGGCAGTTGTGAGGGGAGGCAAATAGATCCATGTCTGGGCATCACCATTTCCTTATTATCATGCTGAAGACTTGTGGATCCAGTTTCCATTCGTGGGGATCCATGAGGTTTCTGCTTAGTTCGTCCGCCAGAGTATTTGTTTTTCCTGGCAGGAATTGTGCGTGCAGGTGAACTTGAAATGTCAATGCTGTGTCCCATAAGGTCATTGCTTGTCTGCAGAGGGGGTAGGAATGTGTACCTCCCTGCTTGTTTATGTCTTTATCAGCAACTGTCCTGGATGAAGCAGGTCCTTGAAAGCTGTCAGGGCATTTTGAACAGCTAGCATCTCTTTTTGATTGATCTGAAGATGCATCTGGTTTGCAGGCCATGTGCCCTGAATACATTTTACTGCCATATGGGCCCCCCGGGCATAATCGGATGCATCCATTGTCAGTGTCTGTCTGGCTGTGGGTAAACTGAATGTCAGACCCTTGTTGTGGTGACAGGCTTCTGCCCACCATCGAAACTCCTGTTGTAGGCAGGGAATGAGTGCAATTACTGTCTCCAGGCTGTGTCAATGCTGAGTCCAAACATTTTTTAGATACCATTGTAATTTCCACATATGCAGTCTGCCATATGGAATTTGTAGAATGCAAGATGCCATGAAACCCAAGGCCTGCAGGATTCTCCTTGCAGATAAGTGGGTTTTTGTTGCCAATTTCTTGAAGTAAGTAGTCAGTTGCTTTTGCATGTCTGGCGTGAGATAAACCATCTGGCCAGTTGTATTTAAACTTGCACCCAGGAATATTGAGAGGGCACTAGTTTTGATTTCTTTTCATTTACTGTGTACCCTAGGCCAATTAGTAATCTTTTTACAAATGCCAGATGCTTTAGAAGAATGTCTTTGTTCTCTGCTTGAATTAGACAGTCATCCAAATAGGGATATATTTGAATTGCTTTTTGTCTGCAAAATACAATTACTGGTGCCAGGCATTTTGTGAAGACCCTGGGCGCAGTAGATAAGCCAAAGGGCAGTGCAGAGAATTGGTAATGCATTGAGCCAGCTATGAATCTGAGGTATCTTCTGCAAGATTGTCTGATTTGGACATGCAGGTATGCCTCTTTTAGGTCCAAAGTTACGAGCCAAGCCTTCTTGCCCAGCATGGGCAGTAGCTGCTGTAGAGTCATCATCTTGAATTTTGGAACTTCCAGAAATGTATTTAGTATAAACAGGTCCAGTATTGGTCTCCAGGTTTTGTCCATTCTGGGTACTAGGAAAAGTCTGAAGTAAAATCCTTGCCCCTGCTCTTGTTGTGGTACTTGCTGAATGGCCCTCATGTCCATGAGGGCTGTAATTTGTTTTTGTGCCTCTGCCCATTGATTGTGTGGCAGGTCTGGCATACCCTTTGACCTTGGTAGAGTGTGAAAATGGAACCTGTAGCCTTGGGACACTAAGATCAGGCCCCATTTGTCTTGGGTAACCATTTGCCAATTTGATGAAAAAAGTGCTAGTTATCCCCCTAATGGGGCTTCCAAAAGAAAAGTGCTTGGATCTGGTAGAGGAAAGTCATTGGGACTGTTTCCTGTAAGGTTGTGATTTGTCTTCTCCGCTTTTGGAGGTAGGAGCACCCCATTGTTTAGGCCTGTATGAGCCTTGGGGCCAAGATCTGCCTCTGGGACGCCTGTATCTGCCTCTTTGTGGTCTGTCTGACACTGGAAAGGACCAATTTTTAGAAAGCCAGTTCCTGCTAAACCTGGGTGGCTGTACCTTTAAGAAATCCTTGACTGTCTGCATGGATTTTGCTTTATCCTCCATTTTTTTCAACTTCTGCTTTAGTACCAAAGTATCATGCTGTAATGGTGCATCTAATAATTTTGCTTTAACATGATCAGGCAGATTCTGTTCCTTTAACCAAGCATGCCTTCTAATAACAGAACCTGTAACAGCGGCCCTGCAAGAGGCCTCCAGTGAATCATAACCATATTGCAAAGTATGCTTTCCCACTTGTTCAGCTGCATGCAATAAATCCTGCATTTCTTTGTTTTCTGCACATTCTGAATTTGTCAACATTTTCTGTTTAAGCAATGACATAAGATATTGCTGATATTTAAGCGTATGAAACTGACAATTTAAAGCTCTTACAGCCAAGGTAGCAGAAGTATAAATCTTTTTCCCCCATCTGTCCAGGGCCCTTGAATCCCTAACAGAGGGGATAGGGTTCTTTTTGCAGTGGAAGCCTTGACCCCCTTGGGACTCTGAGAAATAGTTTCTGGGTCAGCAGCAGGGTTTTTGTAAAGAAATTTATGTGAATCAGGAACCCTGTAGTATCTGTCTGGCTTAACAGGAGCTGGTGGTAAAGAGTCAGGAGACAGACCGGACACTGAAAATACATCATCTACAATGTCTAAAACAGGAGGAATGGCAAGGGACCTGTGCTGAGGTAATAAAAGGAAGTCTCTGAGCCTTTTCTTGGATTCTGAGTAATCTTGGCTCTCCCACTGGAAATGCTCCCTCATAGTATGCAGGGTCTCCCCAAAAGAATAATCCTCAGGAGGAGAGGCTGAAGGGATAGATTCTTCAGCATCAGAATCCTCATAGGGAGGAAGGGAATATTCCTGTTCAGAAGAAGAATCAGAGCAAATGGAAACATGATCTGAAGATTCATATTCTATCGCTTGCCTAGGCCTCTTATCAGGAGGGGGATGGGAACCCCTGATCAAAGTAATTAAGGTCTTCGGCCATTTTAAGCATCTGTTTTTTAGGCATGGAGGCCTGTCCAGGAGAATGCTGTACTTGTTTTTTTGTCTTTACAACTGCTTTAGTCTTTGCCTTTGAAGCTGAAGTTGGTTTTACATAGAACTGTGCAGGTCTGAAAACACACTCAGAAGCCGATGCCTGCTCAGTGGCTCCGGACCCATCTGAGGGAATAGTTTTCGAGTGTCCAATACCTTGAGTTTCCAGTGGCCTAGTCGGCTCCACATGGGAGTCGGTAGCAGCCTGTGGCTCTGAGGTAGCGGGCGTCAGGGGCTGCGAAAGCGCCTCACTGAGAACCGGCAGCAAGTCTAACAGAAGCCTCGTCGTCGGTTTTGGACCTCGGATGCTTGTCCTTTTCTTTTTCTTTGCGCTTTTTATAAACTCCGGTCATCGGCTGTTCCAACGGCATTATATAATTGAATCTTCTGCCAAAGTAATGAAATGCAAAATCGTACCGACGCTTAATAGTGCATTGGTTAAATCTAGCACAAAGCCGACAACTAGCAACGTCGTGGTCAGGGCCTAGGCAAGGAATACAGTAAGAATGAAAATCCTTATGCGGTATTTGCTTCCCACAAGAAATACAAATTATTAACTTTCCCTGACATCGGTCTGGAGCAAGAAAAAAAGTTTCCCCAACGGGGTACTTGGCTATAAAGAAGACTTCGGATCTGAACTTCGATTTTGAAAATCTCAGGAGTCAGCCGACTGGCACTTGCGAACTGCTTTTGCTTCGGGCACCACGCGGCAAGAAAGACTGAAGAAAATGGCGTCGGCTGCATCTTTTATACCCCTGGCGCACTGACGTCAGGGAGGAGGCGACAGCAACTGACGCCGGACCTAGACTTTGGAACTCGGGCCGACTGCGGGTAGCCTGCCAGCAGGATAACCCAATTGTAATGACTGCAACAGTGAAACACGATGAACATCAACATGTCTGTTGTACCAGACTGACATTGGTTATCATTTTGTCAGTTAGCTTCAGGGATTTGGGTTGAAACCAGAGTAGGAGCTGCCCAGGTGAGACAAGTCCAAGAATGTCAGCCCATTTAAAAGGACCCTAAATCTTCCTCCCCAGGTACCACATCAACATGAAGGGAATTACCTCATAGGAGTAAAAAACAGGAGCTAGATAAAATAGGTCACTAAAATAACCAACCCAAAGATAGCTCAAAGGAAACGGAAGGTGTATAGGGTGGAAAATATTACTGCAGATGTGAATATGAACATCTACAATCATGGCAAGTTCCTAACACAACTATGTTCATAGTGTTGTTCCCTGCTTCAGCAGTGGTAAAATTATGGGACATTTTCAAAGCTTACAGACTAGCAGGCAGCTAGCACAGAGGTGTTGGCTGCAGCAGTCCCTGCAGAATGTCCATGACAAATCTTGGCCAGGCTCTAGAAGCAAATGTTTGGAAATGCTTGGAAAATGTGTGGACATGACCAGGTAGCTACATCCATGACAGCCTACTTGCTGGATACTCTAAAGCAGGCACTGGCAGCTGCTGCTGTTTTGGCATAGACTCTCACATGTCCCAATACAGTCTTCCCACAAAATGAGTAATAAAAGCAGATTAAGCGAGCTATACACAAGTCAAGTTCTGTTTCAAAACAGGTATGCCCTCCATACTCTTTGCAAAGGTTAACCATTTCACCCAGTTTCCTTTCTGCGTTAGTTCTTTCAAGCCAAAATCTCTGTTGCCTATGCATATTCAGGGTGTGCATGACCTTGGTCTCCTTATTCTGTTGGGTGGGACAAAACATACACAGTTAGTGGCATAATCTAACAATTTCCACCACCACTTAAGGTATGGGACTGGTGCAAAAAGCCATTATGTCTAAGTAGGAGATAAAGGGTTGACTGTACAAAAGACTGACAGTTATAAACTTCCTCCTAGGAGGATGCCTGAGGGACAGTAGTTCCATTTCCAAAAAAAGGCAGCTTCCCAGATGAAGTAATCGAAGGGTGCAGTAGCTGACAGCTCAAAAAATGGTGAAAGATAACTTCTCTAGCATAGAACTGAAGCTCTATGGGGGAGTGTGTACCTTCTTTGGAGGCTTTAGATGCAAGACCTCCTTGTGGAATTACTTTACTGTTAACAGGGAATAAAACGGGATCCCAAAGTACACTGGCTAAGACTGCAAACACGCACCTTCACTAAGGCATGAAATAAAATTGATTTGTAAAAGTATGACATGTATTGGAGAACCAGGGATAATGCAGTCTAATTACAATCCAGTCCCTCTTTCTCCACCAGAGGGAGAATCTTTTCAATTTTGCTAGGCACTGCTTCCTTGTATCTGGTTTCCTAGCTGCCTATTAGAATAAAAGCAAATACTCAGAAAACATGGACATATGCCACACACACATACACACACCTCTCACACTGTGTTATGCTGTTTGAGTAACAGACTATCAGATAGAATACGAGATTATAAAAGACATAGGGAAGTGCTTGTCCATGGTTTCGACAGGAATGGCTCAGGTCGGGTGGGGGTGATCAAGGCAAGTACAACAGTCTGGAGTTTAGTATGCTTAGGATACAGTTTAGGTGGACTTGCGACAAAGGTATGGGGAAATGCCTAGTTTCTACTAATGCATGGGGAAATGCCTAGTTACTTGTTTAGCGGTGTACTGCAAATTAAAGTGAGTTTATTTGTACTTGACATGGACTGAGACACTCCGACCAGATTTCTAAGGCTGCACAGATTTTGTAGGTCTCTTGTATGGGGGAGGACAAAAAAAACTCTTGCGCAGACAACCGATTATAGTGTGTCCAAAGGTGATGGTGCACTGTGTGCAGCTCAGTGTAACTTTTCTTCCATTTTGCTGAAAAAAACTGGTTTCTCATAGTTCAGCACTTCTCAGAGTTTTGAATAAAACATCCTGGGTGGGCACAGTTCTTACAGGTACCTTCACAGCCTAATCAACTATGTCAAGGAAATGTAATCGCCAAAATGTCACTACAGGATCCAAATCAAATAAAACCAACTGTGGAGCTCTACACCTTCAGAACCTGCAGCAAATCACTGTTCTCTTAGTCATGTCCATTACATACTCCGTTTTCCCACAGTATGCCCACCCGACTGTACTTGAGGAATCTGTATTGACATAGTACATGACATTAGTTTGAATGAAATTCCCAAACTGAGACTCACCTGTTGTATCCACCAACAGAGCGCTTTCATAAAGGGCAGCAGTGCAATATGACTTAGATTGGAGTGTACATGCTGCCACCATATGTTTCTCAGGTGTCTGTGCAGTTTTCTCAAGTGGAGTCTTGTCAAATGGACTACCAGGAATGAGCAAGTCATGTACCTCAGTGTTCTGAAGACCTCATGTGATAGTTATCTGATGTTGCTGTGCTCTGGAAGTAAAACATGGCAGATATAGCATCTACTAATGTCAATCTCAGAAATGCTCATAAAGCTCAAGCACTTGAGAACTTTGGAGAGTCTACTTAGAAGGGGCATCGGGAATCTCAGAATGTCTGGATTTTTGCATTTCAAAAACAAATAATTCACAAAATTCAACCAGTGTATTAGTACAAATCTGGAGAAGTGAAAAGTATTGAAGCACTGCTTAACCTAGGCTGAGGCAAGCTGGCAGGTGCCAATTTGGCCTCTTGGGCCTTCAGGTACACAATCTACTCTCCTCATGAACTAAAATCCTGGGAATACTGCCTTCCCCTTCAGAAATGAAGACAAAAGCATCTGAAAAATCTATGATCTTCGATCTCAGGTGGCATGGTAAGACACTGATCAGGGAGGATACAGGAGAAGCCTGTAGAGTGGCAACATGTACAGGAGTCATCCCAGAGGCCTTGGCAAAGGCAGACTCCAAAGGTAGAGGGCTGCAAAAAATCCCTCTAAAACCAGCTTCATTGGACCCGTGGAGGCTGGACTCAACCAACAGAAATAAATTCAGTGATGATCTAACATTTCTCCCCAAATTTCTTATCCAAGTCCGGAGGCCTTGACTAACAGCAAGACAACATAAACAGCTATGCTACCTTTTTGGCCATCTCCATGAGCCTACTTCTACTGGTTGGTCTTGGGGTGAACAAGCACAATGTGGACAGAAATCTATGTCATGATCTAAATGGAGGCAAAATCAGCCCCTGTGGTGGAACTCTGTGTGGAATCTGCATCCTACTCGCTACATAATTATTCATCTTCACAAAAACTTCAGAATCTGAGCTGGAAACAGTATTCGATACTTTTTATATAATCTCAAATAAAAACAAACCCTGTAGGGCATAATTATGTCTCTTAGATGAAAGCTGACCAATGGACAGATTTGTATAGCTGTATGTTCAGAAGCACAAAGTGCACAGCAAGATCTGAAAAAGGAGTCATCCAAAGCCACAGACCTAGATGAATCCTGGTGGGAGGACCCCAGCCAAAACCTCAACGTTAGGACAGACATTCAGGCTACCTCCAGGCATGATATTAGAGTGAAGACTGACACTGAAAATGAAAATGAAAATCTTGAGCAGGACTGTACTGAATTTCTTCAGTTTTACAAACAGCCAGGAAAAATATAAAATGGATCTTTGTCATAGTTGTTCATTCCTGGGCATTCAAAAATTAGGAAAATAAAATCTACTTGAAAGGGAGAACCCCTTTCAACAACCCCCTCTTTTCTTTTATCAGAGACTTTAGAAAACAGCTCAGTAATCAAAGTAAGATGGACTTCTTCTGAACATACATAGCATTCACTTTGGACATTTTTAGCTTGAAACCATACAAGTACTTTTGAAATATTTTATTCTTAGTACCTTCTTTATGTACTCCAATGGAAAATGGAGATAAGGGAGAATATTTATTAAAGGTTACATATATGTTCATCATACTGATCACTGCTGCAGTTAACTTAGCTATAATGGCTACATCTTACTAGGTTGTAACAGCTACTTAGCCTCCAAAGCTTCAGGGCATCTCCATGCACCCAAAGTTGTTAGGTAGCTCAAGCTGAGCTGACTAAAAGACAAGTTTGCACACGGAAACCTTCAGAGCTTCACCACCCCCGAAGAGTATGCGCCTCTAAGGTATTTGAGAATAAACTGTCAGTTCATGCTTTCCTTTGCCGGGCAGATAAGTTCCGTTGGGGGGGGGGGGGTGTAACACTTCCATTGTTTTAATTATATGATGTTTTATTACTTTCCTCTTCAGAAAAATTATTTTAAACTAGGAGTGTTGTTTTAACGGACTCTCACGAGACTAACACATATTTAAAACAGAGTGCTCATTTTTTTCTGTCAGTTTAAAAGTGATAAAAGTAACTGAAACTATTTTTGTTTTCTATGGAGAAACTGTCGATTTAACTTTTGTGGGGCTGGCGTAGTGCTGTAGTGTTTTTTACTGTGTTTTCTTGTCAAATATTTACTGGCATTTCCTGCTTTTCACTGGGAAAGAAGCACCATTTTCGGCTTCACCACTGAAGAGACTACCTGTCCCATGGTCAGTCCCCTCTTCCAGCCACGAAAAGAAAAAACAGCCTTTCCCACCACAGACAGCAGGCTAGCAATTTGCCTTATCCACAAATGGCAACTCCGCCATTTGTTGTACCTCAGACCACTCATCTTTTACCCCAGATCCCCCTGGATTAGCACCTACAACCACTATGGACTGGAGGTTAGCAAAGCCCCCTGTGGCTGCTGGGGTCCCCCCAGTGGGCGAGGGAAAGCCACTCAAATCAGTCCTGGGAGGGGAAATAGGGAAGGTTGCTCTGTTGTGTCAGAATGCTATGCCCATTGCTGGTTGGCCCATTTTTCACATCAAAAAGAAACAGAAAACCAAGCAAGTATCTACTCTTTCTCAATTTTATTTGGACTGGAGCAGTTTAGTGTCTCTTGCACACTAATTAATTCAAGTTATTGATCCCCCTTGTAAAGTAGTTTCTGGTTAAAGAAAGGGGGATTAATTTTCCTGAAGAGATTCAAGATTCTGAATATGAACAGGAAGATGCAAGGATGGCTACATTATTTTTTTCCTCAGATTCAGACTCAGAGGAGAGAACAGTTTCAGATTCTCCCTGTGGGGTTTCTCTTTCTCAGAAACTGTTGCTAAAATGTGCCAGTGTTTTCAGTGGGAGAACACAGGTTTCTCAGTCTCTCAGAAATTACTTCAAGTTGTTATAGAAGGATTTTCCAAAACATACACTCATTCCTCCTGTTCTGTAGGATAAGTGCATTTTTATATACTACTCCCACACCTGTCTCAGCAGCTATAACTTCAATTGGTCCCAGTACTGCTAAGCACTTAGTTAATTCAAGTACTTTATCTATACTCTGTAACTTAGATTAGAATTTTGAACTGTCAAGCTCATGCTAAAAATATGTTCTGACAAATTATGAAAGTATGAAGAATATTTTATTTGCAGTTTCGTCCTGTGAGGAAAAATCTGCATTAAATAACTTGGTTTCTTCACTACTCCTGGTTTACAGTGTGTGTAATGACTGTTGATACTTCAAAGGTATAGAAGGGTACGGCCACTGGCACTGTTTTGAGATGGCTTGCATGGAGATTTTAAATTCTCCCTTGATTAGAAATGTAGTCTTTAGCCCTTCTGGAGCAGAGGTGATCAAAAAAGTGTGATGAAAGGACAAGCTGATAGAAGGAATCTCAAGATTTTCAGCCCTCCTTTTCCACATTTTCCAAGAGATTTTCTATCTCATCATCCAATTTTGAGAATCAATAAATAAATCAATAAATAAAACAAACAAACGAAAAGAAACAAACACATAAGCACATACATAAACACATACATACAAACCACAACAAAAAGTCAAAATACAAGTAAACACATTTAAGAAAAAAATGCAAGGGGGCATTCCAAAAACAAGTCAAGTCACAAAACTCCCACCAAAGACAGTCCAATAAGTCTGAATGACTATTCAGGAGAACTTTTGAACTCTTCCCATCCTAGCCCCTGTTTGACTTCCAGAAAATCTAAATCTCCATTTTTCTCTTTGGCAACAGTCAGTTTCAGACAAATGGATTCTGGAAAACATTCATCAACATAAAGATATGTCAGTGGGAGGAAATTCCTCTTTTCCAGGGGGTCATTTCCTCATCTCCCAGATCAGACTATTGTTTCCACCAGTTCTTCAACACATGCAGTCCCAAGGAATAATAGAATCAGTTCCTCCTTCCTGAGTGGGAAAAGGATGTTCCTTGTGCCAAAGAAATGAAATTCTTGGGAAACCAGTTTTGGATCCTTCTTTCCTAAACCTTTTTGTGATGTCACTTCACAACCTGTTACCTCTTCCTCATTCAGTTCCCTGGTAAAGTACAGTTGTGTACACTTACCATAAATGTAGATGTTAGAGTGTATTCACTGTTGCAGTCATTACATTTGGGTAATCTGCTGGCAGATTGCCCTCAGTCGGCCTGAATAAAGTCTTGGGTCCTGCGTTGGTTGCGGTCTCCTCTTCCATGACGTCAGGGGTATAAAACATGCAGCCGACGCCATTTTATTCAGTTTTTCTTGCCCCAGATGTCAGGTGCCCAAATGGGGAGAGAAAAAAAAAAAAAAAAATATATATATATATATATATATATATATATAAATACAAGCAAAAATATATGTAAATGCACTTTTGGCAACACAGACTTTACCTTCATCTAACAGCAAATACACCACAAAGGCTTTAGTATATAGTGAAGGAAAGAAAAGGTATAGAAAAGGGGGATGGCGGGTGGGTAACCCGGACTTCAACAGTGAATAAACTCGAACATCTACATTTATGGTAAGTGTACACAACTGTACTATGTTCTTCGTGTTTCACTGTTGCGGTCATTACATTTGGTAGAATCCCAAAGCTATGGATGGGAGAATGGAACTAAACAGCATTAGGAGCGGCTAAAAGGCCCTGCAGAACTGCAGTGGCACAGCCCGCCCTGGATTTGGAGAAGAGAGGCAAATGATAATGCTTTGTGAAGGTATGAACTGAGCTCCAAGTAGCAGCCTCTAGAATGTCTTTGGTTAGAACCCCTCTGAAAAAGGCTGCTGAGGTACAGGTAGCCCTGGTTGAATGAGACCTGATCCCCTTGGGCACAGGTTTACCATGTTGCAAGTAGCAGAAACAAATGCAGTGGCTTATCCACTTAAAAATAGTCTGCTTTGATAGAGCCTTCCCCTCTGATCCTGCAGCAAATGCTACCAGCAGTTGCTCAGACTTTCTTAAAATTTTGGTCCTGTTCATGTAGAATCTTAGTTGTCTGTTTAAGTCCAATGAATGCAGAATCCGCTCCCCTTTGTTCTGCGGACTTGGATAAAAAATTGGCAGGTGAATTGTCTGGTTAAGAGCCACAATGGATAACACCTTAGGGTCCTGAGGGACACACTGTCAGGGTAAAAAGTAATAAAAGGCTCCACGGCCATGAAAGCCTGTAGTTCTGAAACCCTTCTTGCTGAAGTGACTGCCAAGAGAAAAGCTGTTTTCCAAGATAGAAATTTTATATCCACAGTAGCTGCTGGTTCAAAAGGAGGCAGGGTGAGTTTTTCCAGCACAAAATTGAGGTCCCATGCAGGAGTTGGTGCTCTTCTGGGAAGCCTTACATTTTTGGCCCCTCTAAGATACTGTAATCAGAGGATGAGAAAAGAGGGGGGGGGCTCTGTGCTGTAATGAGCCGAGATAGCAGAGGCATGGATTTTTATTGAAGAAAAAGATAGGCCCTTGTCAAGCATCTCAGTCAAATATCGTAACATTTGAGGAATATAGGGCTTTGCTGTGTCTGCTCCTTGTGCTTGGTTCCAAGCACAGAAGCTCTTCCATTTATCAGCATAAGATTTTCTAGTACTAGGCCTTCTGGCTTCCAAAATGACATCCATCACAGATTTACTGAGAGGTGTTGTTTGAATAATTAAATGATCTGCCATGCTGCAAGGTTCAGAGTTTGGAGCAGAGTGTGCAGAATTTGATTGTTCTGCTGGGACAGTAGATGAGGTATTTGAGGAAAGTACCAAGGGGGAAGCTAAGACATATTCCTTAGAAGTGGGTAACAGTGCTGGCAAGGCCAGTCCGGAGCAACTAGGATCATTTTTGTTTTTTTCCTGTCTGACTTTTAGTAAAACTTTGGAGAGAAGAGGCAGAGGGGGAAAGGCATAGACAGATAAGTTTTTCCAACTGAAGGACAGGGCATCCACTTTCCATGCTTTTTTGTCCAACTGATAATTTTTGGGAGAGGCAAATAGATCTATGTCTGGGCTCCCCCATTTCTGTGTTAACATGCTGACGATTTGTGGATCCAGTTTCCATTCGTGCAGGTCCATAACATTTCTGCTTAGGTCGTCTGCCAGAGTATTTTGTTTTCCTGGCAGGAATTGAGCTTGAAGATGTATTTGGTAAGTCAAAGCTGTGTTCTACAATGCCATAGATAGTCTGCAAAGGGGGTAGGAATGTGTACTCCCCTGCTTATGTACCACATAACCATGGTGTTGTCCGTCTTTATCAGTAGTTGTCCTGGATGAAGTAAGTCCTTGAAGGCTGTCAGAGCACTCTGAACAGCTAGCATCTCTTTCTGGTTGATATGCAGATGCATTTGTTTTGGGCTTCATTTCACATGAATGCAAGGCCAGGTGGGCCCCCCCCAAGCATAGTCTGATGCGTCTGTAGTTAGGGTTTGGGTGGCAGGGGGTAGAGTGAATGACAGTCCCTTGTTTTGGTGACATGTCTCTGCCCACCAAAGAAACTCCTGTTGTAGGCAGGGAATGAGAGGAATCATTGTTGCCAGACTGTGACAATGTTGGTTCCATAAACTTTTTAGGTACCATTGAAGTTTCCTCATATGCAGTCTCGCATATGGAATTAGTAGAATGCAGGATGCCATGAACCCCAAAGCCTGCAGAATTTGTCTTGCAGATAACTGGGTTTTGTTGCCATTTGTTTGAAATATATTGTCAGTTGCCTTTATTTGTCTGAAGTAAGGTAAGCCATCTGGCCAGTTGTATTCAAGCTTGCACACAGGAATGTAATTATTTGAGAGGGTACCAGTTGGGATATCATTTCGTTTGTGTACCCTAGGCATGTTAGAAGCCTTTTTTTTTACAAACGCCAGATGTTGAAGAAGAGTGTCCTTGTCCTCTGCTTGAATGAGACAGTCGTCCAGATAAGGATAAAATTGTATGCTTCTTTGTCTGCAGAATGCAATTACTGGTGCCAGGCACTTTGTAAAGACCCTGGGCACAGTAGATAAGCCAAAGGGCATTGCAGAGAATTGGTAATGCAAAAAACCTGCCTTGAAGCAGAGGTATCTTCTGTATGATTCCCTTATTGGGATATAATTCGAACTGCCAGCAAACGACAACAGAAAACAGCACCGGTGAGCTGGATCACCAAAACGGATGCACAATAAATGAAATCCGAATATAAAAAGTAACAAACATCTTTAATAAGCCGTGGTGATGCGACAAACATTAAGTGCTTTCATCCACTACATGTGGACTTCTTCAGAATGCCATTTTACACAATATACAATGTATTTAAAAACTTGTTTGAGCCATACTCCACCTTGTTACCATTTGTAATTTAAAGTAACACTCCTCCTAAATAAAAACATATACACTTAGTAAGGCTGTTTGTCCTAAACTTATATAATCTAAAAACATACTTAAAATGTCCAATTGTCTTGTTTATTGCTACCTAATCCTTATATCTATATATATCTATATATATCTATATATATATATATATATATATATATATATATATATATCTATATCTATATATATCTATATATATCTATATATATCTATATATATATATATATATCTATATATATCTATATATATCTATATATAGATCTATATATATATCTATATCTAATCTATATATATATATATATATATATATATATATATTAAGAAGTTATGTACCTACCATAACGTTCCATGTTAGTTGTCTTCTCTCGCCTTCTTTCTTGCTGGTTGGGTTCGGAGCCGATCCTCGGCTCCGACTCGGCACTTGCTAAGCTCAAGAGCTAATTTTACCAGCTCGAGGCAACCCTATATCCCATGATGCAAGGCGGAGACTACCCAGATCTCGTTTGGTAGCTAAGGAAATAGTAATATATTCTTCCAACTGTAGAGGAGGAAGAAAAAGTAACAATACTAAAGAAGATCATAATCCTCTGGAAAGGATCAACCTAATCTAGTGACACTAGAAGCTGAATAGCTAGAAAAAGGAATAAAACCTCTTAATAGAAGAGGCATAATCTTCTCGGTCTGACCAGGCTAGGAGGATGGAGGGCGGGACGCAAGAAAGAAGGCGAGAGAAGACAACTAACATGGAACGTTATGGTAGGTACATAACTTCTTAATGTTAAGTTGTCAATCTCGCCTTCATTCTTGCTGGATGGGACCATGTCCCTAGCACCTCTATCCTGGGTGGCTCAATGGAACAGACTCTTGAGAACGGTGGAACCAAAATTCGCTCCGTCTCTGGAGGCCAAGTCTAACTTGTAATGAGAAACAAAGGTATGAGGAGAGGCCCATGTGGCTGCTGCACAAATAGTGTCTATTGGAAGTCTAGCTTGAAAAGCTGTCGATGTAGCTAGAGCTCTGGTAGAATGGGCTTTTGGCTTAGAAATCAACTCTTTGCCTCTGAGCTGATAAATGTAAGTGATCACAGAAGACGGCCATCTAGATAAAGTCACTTTGGAAACTGGAAGGCCTTTCCTGTTCTCTGCATAGGATAGAAACAGTTGATCAGATTTCCTAAAAAGTTTAGTTTTGTCCAGATAATATCTGAGCTGGCGGTGAACATTAAGACAATGTAACATTTGTTCTGCTCTATCAGAATAATTCGGGAAAAACAATGGAAGATCAATGGATTGATTTAGGTTCGTCTGCGATGCCACTTTTGGTAAGAAAGACGGATTAGTCCTTAGAGATACCCTATCTTTGTGGAATATTAAATAGGGATGACGAATGCAGAGAGCATGAAGCTCAGATACTCTCCTGGCAGAAGTATTGGTGACTAAAACAAATGTCTTCCAAGAAAGAAATTTCAAAGAACAGGCAGCTGCAGGTTTGAAAGGGGGAAGAATCAAGGATGTTAAAATTAAATTTAGATCCCACTGTGGTGGGGGGTCTCTAATCGGAGGTTTAAGTAAAAAGATACCTCGAAGGAATGCCTTGCAAAGTTTGTGACATAATGTTGTGGTCCAAAAGGCCTATATGAAAATTCGAAATGGCTGCCAGCTGAACTTTTACTGTGGAGAAAGAGGATCCTCAATGAAAAATCTCAGCTAGGAAGTCCAAGACCGAATGAATCGGAGCAGTATAGGGGTCTAGGTTTCTAGCTTTTGCCCAGAAGGAGAAACGTCGCCATTTACTAGTGTAAATCTTTCTGGTAGAAGATTTTAGGGAAGCTACTATGATATCCCGGACAGGATTAGAAATCATAGGAAGCCTGGCTAAGGATGGAAGTGGAGCAACCAAGCAGTGAGGTTGAGAGAAGGTATGGATTTGTGCAGCTGCCCCGACTGGTGGGTCAGAAGATCTGGAACCGGGTCCAAATGCCATGGCTGTACCAAGAGACAACGATGTAGGAACGGAAACCATATCTGTCGAGGCCAATAAGGGGCAATGAGAATCAACTTGGCTCTCAAGGCGGTTGCTTTCTGAATTAGTTGAGGTATCAGCGGAAAGGGGGGAAAGGCATAAAGAAGTCCCCGGGGCCAATCTTGGGTTAGAGCATCTCTGGGGGGATGGCCTGGAAGGGGGAAGAGAGAGAAGAAATCTGGGCATTTGCTGTTTTGAGGTGTAGCGAAAAGGTTGCAGCAAGGAAGGCCCCACTTCTGAAAAATCTCTTCCGTCACGGATTGTTTGAGAGACCACTCGTGAGGCATGAGAATATCTGTGCTCAATCTGTCCACTATGATGTTAGATTTCCCGGGGATATGCGTTGCTATCAGAAACCGCTGAGAAGAGATTGCCCATTGCCAAAGTCTGAGAGCCTCTCGACACAGTGGATAGGACTTGGTTCCGCCCTGTTTGTTGATATACCACACTACGGACATATTGTCCGTTTGGACTGCAATAGTTCCCAGGGGAAGAGAGTCGTTGAGGGCTTGCAACATTAAAAGCACCGCTCTCATCTCCAGGACATTTTTTATGTGCAGATGGTATTCGAAAGGTTGCCAAGTGCCATGGACCATTCTGCCCTGATAATGCCCCCCCACCCGATCAGGGAGGCGTCCGATGTAACCGTGGCAACCGGGGCAGGAGGAACAAAGGGTCTGCCCTGATGGACTTGAGGGGACGATATCCACCAGGTCAGATGCCTTTTGCAAGTTGGAGTTACTATGATCTTGTGACGCATGGGAAGTTGTTGAAAAGACCATTGGGTGAATAGCATCCATTGTAGAAGACGCATGTAAAAGCAGGCAAAGTGAAGAAGTGTTATGGCGGCCGCCATAAGACCCAATACTTTCAGAGCAAATCTGGCCTGAATTCTGTTGCTGAGAAAAATCACCTGGACATGTCTTTGAATGTCCAAGATCCTTTGGTCTGTTAACTTTGCTGAAAGTTGTACGGTGTCCAATTTTGCGCCTATAAAAGTAATAGATTGACAAGGCAGATTTTTCGAAATTTATAGAATTCCCTAGCCCTCTGCAAATGTGAATAGTGTAATCTCTGGCTTGGAGAAGTTGATGCCTGGTGGTGGCAGTGAGGAGCCAGTCGTCTAGATATGGAAACACCTTGAATCCTTGACGTCTCAGGTGAGCCGTAACCGCTGCCATACATTTGGTGAACACTCTGGGGGCTGTAGTGAGTCCAAAGGGCAGGGCTCTGAATTGGAAGTGACTGGTCCCCAGCCGAAAGCAGAGAAATCTTCTGGAGCATCTGTGAATTTTTATGTGATAGTAAGCATCCTGAAGATCTATCGAGCACATCCAATTGTCCTTGCCCAGAAAGGGTAGAATGGACTGAAGCGTGACCATCCGGAATCTTGATTTCTTTACAAACTTGTTTAGTTTGCTCAGATCTAATATTGGTCTCCAGTCCCCTGTCTTTTTTGGAACTAAAAAGAACCTCAAGTAGATTCCGGATCCTATCTGGTCCGCTGGGACTGGCTGGATGGCTCTTTTTGCTAGCAGTTTTGATATTTCTAGTACTGCTAGTTCCCTTAGACCGGGTGGAACGTCTGGAAGGGTTCCCTTTTGCTGAACTGGGGTTTGAATAAAGGGAATTTTGTAACCCGCGGATATAATCGACTGTACGCATTTGTCTTGAGAAAGGGAAAGCCAGGCTATTGGGTACAGCGATAATTTTCCCCCAACTGCCTCCGAAGGTGGACAATCAGGCAACATCTCAGGGATGCTGGAAGGGTTTTGTCAGAAAGAGGCTCTCTGCTACCCTGATTCTGCGGACCCCTTCTGCCCCTAGGGCGGTGTCTATTATTGTTACCCCCTTTGCCTCTGGGGGTAAAATGACTTTGTGCGTCAGGCGTGACTCCTTGAGATTTGCGGAACCACATTTTCCCTCCCTTCTGTCCATTGGGGTAAGGTCTTGAAGGGGTGGAGAAACGGACTCCTACGGCAGAAAGAGTCTTGCCATCTTGTTCACATCTAGTCAAAGTGTCTTTAAGGTCGAACCATCAAAAGGGGAGTTTGTGAAGGACACCTTGAAGGGGTCTGCAAAATTACAAAGCCGCATCCAGGACTGATGCCTTAAAGCCACTCCTGTGCCTGCGGCCCTACTCGCTCCATCGGCTGCATAAGAAATGAGCCGCATAGAGGAGTTAACAATGGAGTTAAGGATTCCTAGCTGTGAGCTAATCTTATCCTGAGACCCAGCAGCTGATGGATCCTGTAAAACTTCTCCCAACTCTTTAAGAACATCTCTTTGAAGGTGGGTGAAGTGGCACAAGTAGTTCAGCGATCTCAAGGCAAAAGTCGCTGAAGAAAAAATCCACTTGCCGTACCTGTCCATAGTCCTAGAATCCTTGTTAGGAGGATGGACAGGTACTAAAGGATCAGCTAGTTCCTTCTTGGTGGCAGCAGCCACCACCATGGCATCAACTGGGACACCCTTTGTCAAGTATTGTCTATCTGGTGGGGCCATAATGAATTTTGAAGGCCTCCTAGGAATAGGTTCCACCGAATCCGGAGCCATCCATGCCTTCCGAGCCACTACCTTCATAAGAGGGTCGAAAGGCGGAGACACCCAGGAGGTGGAGGGTCGAGATCCAAATGCCTCCAGGTATACTGACTCGTCCTGGGAAGGATTAAGGGAGGGCCAGTTCCCCCTCTGCTTAAGGAGTTCAAGGATGTCTGAGAAAGAGACATCCTCAGAGGATGACCTTGGGGATCCCTCCGACTCATCCAGGTCAGTATCAGATGCAATAGACTCAGGGGAGTCTAGATGTTTCCTCTTACATGTCCTGTTACGCGGAGGTTCACCTGACGGATCAGGAGAAGCCTCGGAAGAGGAAGATATTCCCAATGGGGAAACCGGAGGCGTTAGATCTCTGGGTCCGGGAGCAAGAGAGTGGGAAGAGACGTCAGCAGGCACTGTAGTGGGAGGAGCTGATGGAACTGTCCGTTGACTATGCCCAGGGGCTAGTACACTCCTCATTACCTCGAAGGCTCCCCCGTCAGAGAGACCAGAAAGTTCCCGCTCCGAAGAGAAAAGAACTCCAGGCCTCACCAAGAGGGAAGGCTGCGAGGCAGATGTCGGGGCTGAGCTCATCAACGCCGAAGCCCCGAGAGGGAGAACGGGGTCGGACAAGGGTCCGATGCCACTCGCCCCCTCGGAGCCGATGAGAGAGACCAGACGCCCAGATCCCTCCAATGAAGGCCTCAAGGAGGAAATCGGAGCAGAGGACGACTGAGCCGAAAGGGGTGGTATCAGCTCCGAAGCTACAACGGACACGGTTCCGAGGAGCTCCGGCTCCGAGCTCTGTAAGAGTCGAAGGAGGAATGTTTGGTGGATGTGAAATAGCTACCATCTGTTGAGACAGGCTATGGAGTATTTGGGCCAATGCCTGAGACTTTAATAGTCTACTCACCACTCTCTCGAAGTCGTGATCAGACAGCCTGGATGACCGAGAAGAACGGCTCCGATGGCTCCACTCCGAGAGCAAGGGTGATCTCGGAGCTGAACATATCGACTCTAATGAGGGGGATCGAGATCTCTTTTTAGAGATTGATGGAGCCAACGGAGCCGAGGATACGTCGGCTCCAGCCGGAGCCGATACTGAATGTCTAGATTGGGCAGTATCGGCGCCGGATGGAGCAGATACTGTGACTGCTACAGTGGAAGGATCGGCTCCGGCTGGAGCCGATCTCGACCCTGGTGAAGATGAACCAGAAGCCGACAGCTTGGAACTTTCAGCTGAAGGCTTGATAGGTTTCGAGGGCTTCCCCGGCGCCGACTTAGTCGGGGAGCTCTCAGGCTTTAATAAGCCACTTAATATCAATTTATTTCTGCGCTCCTGCAGGACTCTTGGGCTGAAGGCATGACAGATAGCACAAGAGTCCTGCAGGTGCAGAGGTCCCATGCAGTAAACACAAGAAGTGTGACCGTCTGTCAGAGACATCTTCTGACAGCACGAGTCACACTTCTTGAAGCCTGAGACCTTTGTGTCCTTCGACATAACTGTGTAGAGGAAACACAAGTTGTAAAAAGCAAAACATTAACACACACACACACACACAAAAAACACCCAATCCAACAATTTAAACTAAACAGGGATAACAACACAGTCAGACACAAACAATCCCCGACAGGAAAAAATTTTGGAACGGGAAGGCCTAAGGCCTAAACTAGAGAAAGGGGATAAATAACTCGAAAAAAGGGAACACTAACGGGAATAGGGTTAAAGTAAGCATTAAGGTTAACAAAAAACAACTATATATATGAAAATTTAAAGGGGGTAGACTAAAGTCTTATATTTAGTAACTTACCTGGAGCTGGTAAAAAAAGGCACCTCGTTAGCGAAGCGGCAAACGAGATCTGGGTAGTCTCCGCCTTGCATCATGGGATATAGGGTTGCCTCGAGCTGGTAAAATTAGCTCTCGAGCTTAGCAAGTGCCGAGTCGGAGCCGAGGATCAGCTCCGAACCCATCCATCAAGAATGAAGGCGAGATTGACAACTTAACATCTATATATATATATATATATATATATATATATATATATATATATATATATATATATATATATCTATATATATATATATATATATATACATATATATATATATATATATATATATATATATATATATGCATATATATATATATATATATATATATATATATATATATATGTGTGTATATATATATATATATATATATGCATATATATATATATATATATGCATATATATATATATATATATGCATATATATATATATATGCATATATATATATATATATATATATATATATATATATATATATATATATATATATATATATATATATATATATATATATATATATATATATATATATATATATATATACATATATATATATATATATATATATATATATATATATATATATATATATATATATATGCATATATATATATATATATATATATATATATATGCATATATATATATATGTATGTATATATATATATATATATATATATATATATATATATATATATATATATATATATATATATATATATATATATGCATATATATATATATATATATATATATATATATATATATATATATATATATATATATATATATATATATATATATATATATATATATATATATATATACATATATATATATATATATATATATATATATATATATATATATATATATATATATATATATATATATATATATATATATATATATATATATATATATATATATCTATATAGATATATATATATATATATGTCTATATATATATATATATATATATATATATATATTACACATATATATATATATATATATATATATATATATATATATATATATATATATATATGTATATATATATATATATATATATTACAATATATACCTGTATAAAATATACCTATGTATAAATGTACCTAAGATGTTATAAATAAATATGAATTTGTGTAAATTTTAACACACTATGTAAATTCCTAATGTGGATGTTGTGCACCACTGTAGTACTCATTCACCATATACTGTCTTTAGTATAGAAGCTTACAATAACTTGCTATTGGCTATCATAATAAATACTAACACAGTTCTAATATTGGTTTAATAGATATGAAGTCATAGAGTCCTGGCGTCCTTCCTGCGTCTGTTATAATTTGCCATACTGTCTCTTTCTTATTCAGTAATGCTCTAAAATTTCCCCCTCTCAAATCTATTTTTAACTGGTCTATAATACCAAATTTGAAATTGTGAGCATCTCCCCTATCAAAAATCTGCCTACTTAATGCATTGTTCATGTCCTTGGTCCTTATACAGTACAAATGGTCGTATATCCGCTTTTTAAATTGGCGTTCTGTTTTTCCTATATAAAAACTGGCACATGACATGCATTTGGCTAAGTATAGTTTTAGTGTTGCAATTTCCCTGTTTAAACCTTATAGTGGTCCTATTAATATTGTCCAATACCAAACTACTTGTCCCCAATATAGCATGGCATTGGTTACAAGAACCACATTTTTTGTATGTCTATCTATACTGTTATGAGTAGTAGTTGACTGTCCTATTTCTAACCTCTTTTTTAAATTATGTCCAATTTTATATACAAAAATAGGGGCATCTCCCACAATATTACCAAGGTTTTCGTCCACCATTAACATGTTCCAATTTCTTCTCAATATAATTTTAATACTCGACATACGGGGAATATTCTAATATACAGGCCCTACCAAACTTAGATGCATCTACAAGTACTTTACTATTTTTGTTTTTATTGAATTCTCTTCCTAATAATGGGGGATATTTTTTACCCCATTCATTCTTTACATATCTGGAGATATTATCTAGCATATTACTGGGGTATCCCCGAGCTTTAAAAAGTTGACATATATAGTCAATTTTTCTCTCCATTTCCTTATATTCAGATGTCAAACGGGCTGCTCGTATACACTGACCCTTAAAAATGTTTCTAATCATACCCCTTGGATGACAACTAGCAAATTCCAAATAACTACTGGAAATGTACTTTTCCGGTGTGTATTAGATTTAAATCCTATACCTGTAGTAGAAACGTATGTATCCAGATATGCAATGCCTTTATCATTACAATTATATGTGAATTTTAAAAATGAATTTGATGCATTAAAAAATTCTATAAATGAGGCAACACTGTCGCTGTCACCTGCCCATAAAACAAACATGTCATCTAAAAATCTTGAATAATAGATGACTTGTTTGTAATATTTACTGGTGAATAAAGTACAGTTTTGTACCTACCATAAATGTAGATGTCCGATAGGTATGCATCTGCAGTCATAACATATGGGTTGTCCTGCCTCAGGCAGCCCTTCAGTCGGCCGGATTCCAAAGTCTGGGTCTGGCCTCGGCTGATGTCGCACTTCACTCGACGTCATAGCTCCTGGGGTATAAAGGCATCAGCCGACGCCATTTTCCTCAGTGTTTCTTGTCCCAGATGCCAGGTGCCCTGCAGGAAGGCTAAATTTGGATAAATGTAGAAAATTCCAAATAGTAGAAAGCAAAATATATATACATATATACATACAAACAAATACACCATAATAGATTCCCCCAGCTAGCTAAAAGAGGGGTAAGTACCCTAGGAATACCACAGAGGGGAAGGAGGTTGGGTAATCCTGACTGCAGATGCATACCTATCGGACATCTACATTTATGGTAGGTACAAAACCGTACTATGTCCTTCAAGGATGTATCTGCAGTCATAACATATGGGTAGAATATCATAGCCAAACTGGGGGAGGAGGCACTAAGATAATGATGGTGTAGTTAAGATCCCTTGTAAAACAGCAGTTGCAAAAACTGCTCGGGATCTGGAGTATAAAGGAAGATTATAATGCTTGGCAAATGTATGCACGGAGCTCCAAGTAGCAGCTTCTAAAATGTCTTTGGTAGCCACTCCTCGTAGGAAAGCTGTAGTGGTGGGCTGCAGCTCTTGTGGAGTGAGGCCTGATATGTTCAGGAGTTGTCTTTCCATTAAATGAGTAGCAGAATCTAATGCAATTTCCTATCCATTTTGAGATTGTCCGTTTTGAAATTGCTTTTCCTTGCACTCCTGTTGCATATGCTACCAGAAGCTGGTCAGTTTTTCTTCTGGCCTTAGTTCTGTCCAGATAATAGCGCAGTTGTCTTTGTACATCCAAGGTGTGTAGTAGTTTTTCCCCCCTGTTCTGTGGGTTGGGGAAGAATGTAGGTAAATGTATAGCTTGGTTCAAGGATACCCTAGAGACCACCTTTGGCATAAAAGTAGGATTGGTTCTCAGAGACGCTCTATCCTGATGGAAGATAAGGAAAGGCTGCACTGCCATTAATGCCTGTAACTCAGATACCCTTCTTGCTGAAGTGATTGCTAGCAGGAAGGCAGTTTTCCAAGATAAGAACTGTAAGTCTGCTGTTGCTGCTGGTTCAAAAGGGGGAAGTGTTAATTTTTCTAGCACAAAGTTGAGATCCCATGCAGGCAGAGGTGGTTTCCTTGGAGGCTTTACATTTTTGATTCCTCTCAAGAATTGCCTGAGGAGAGGATGAGAGAAGACAGGAGGATCCATGTTGTACTCTGCTGAAATTGCTGATGCATGAATCTTAATGGATGAGTAGGACAGGCCATTGTGGAACAGTTCTGCTAAGTATTCCAGGATGTGTGCTAGGTTTGCCAGTGTGACATTTTCTCCCTTTTCTGCACTCCAAATGAGGAATCTTTTCCATTTGGCTGAACATGTTTTCCTTGTGGAGGGTCTGCAAGCCTCCAGGATAATGTCCTTAACCCTCTGAGATAAATCAGGTTGGTTTTGTGTTATGCAGTTTTCCAAGCAGTTAGCTGCAGCGTTAAGTTTTGATGCAGGGTCTTGTAGTTGTTCTGCGTTAGAAGTAAGGGACATAGAGGTAGAAGCCATGAGTGCGTCCGAGACATGCTTCTCAGTAGCGGGTACCAATGTTGCCTTGGCCAGTCTGGAGCTATCAGAATTACCTTTGGCTGTTCCTCTCTGATCTTCAGTAGAACTTTGTACATCAAAGGAAGAGGTGGAAAGGCATATACTGTCACGGCCTTCCAGCTGAAAGAAAGGGAGTCCACCCTCCAGGCAAGTGGGTGGTATACTCTTGAGCAGAATTTCTTCAGTTGGTGGTTGTGTGGGGAGGCGAACAGGTCTATCTCTGGCATTCCCCATTTCTTTGTTATGGTTTTGAAGATATCTGGATGCAGCATCCGTGGTAGTTCTGCTTAAGCTGTCTGCTAGTGAATTCTCTTTTCCTGGTACAAATCTGGCCTGCAGTTGGATGTTGAGATTCAGGCCCAAGTTCCACAGGTCCATTGCCATCCGGCATAGAGGGTATGAGTGTGTGCCTCCCAGTTTGTTGATGTACCACATGACTGTGGTATTGTCCGTCCTTATCAGCAGGTGTCCTTGCTGGAGGAATGGTCTGAATGCCTCGATTGCATGTTTCACTGCCAGCATCTCCTTTAGATTTATGTGTAGATTCAGCTGGTCTTGAGACCACAGGCCTTGGATACACTTGTCTTCCATGTGTGCCCCTCAGCCTAGGTCTGAGGCGTCCGTGGTGATGGTCTGCCTTGGATGTGGTTTGTGGAAAGGCAATCCTCTGTTTATCTGACAGGCCTGAGCCCACCACAGGAATTCTTTTTTCAGACATGGAATGATTGGTGTCTGGGCTTCTAGACTGTGTGTGTGTTGAGACCATACATTCCTTAGGTACCATTGTAACTTTCTCATATGCAGCCTGGCATGTGGGATCAATATTATGCAGGATGCCATGTAACCCAAGGCCTGCAGGACTTTCCTTGCAGTAAGCTGAGTTTGCGTTGCTAATACCATGAAATAGACTGGTAGTTGCTTTTGCTTTTCCTCTGTGAGAAAAGCCATCTGAGTTATTGTATCCAGTTCTGCACCCAAAAATGTTATCCTTTGGGATGGCACTAGTCTTGACTTTTGAATGTTGACTGTGTATCCCAAGGCTTGCAGCAGTTGTATGACATTGGCCAAATCCTTTATTAATTTTGTCTTGTTGTCCGCTTGTATTAGGCAGTCGTCCAGGTATGGGTAAATTTGAATTCCCTGAAGCCTGCAATGAGCAATTCCTGATGCCAGGCATTTCGTGAATACTCTGGGTGCAGTAGATAAGCCAAAGGGCAATGCTGAGAATTGATAATGCTCTGATCCTGCAAGAAATCTGAGGTGTCTTCTGCAATCTGTTCGTATAGGGACGTGCAGGTATGCCTCCTTGAGTTCTAGAGTCACCAGCCAAGACTCCTTGCCCAACATGGGAAGAAGTTGCTGTAGGGTCAGCATTTTGAATTTTGGAACAATGAGATATGTGTTCAGTGCGGACAAGTCGAGAATAGACCTCCATTGATTTTCTTTTCTTGGTACAAGGAATAGTCTGGAGTAATCCTTGGCCTTGTTCCATAGATGGTACCTTTTCTATTGCTCTCATCCTTAGTAAGCTGATGATTTGTTTTAGAGCCTCTGATTTCTGGCTTGGTGGAAGGTTTGGCATTCCTCTCTTTTTTGGTAGAGTGTGAAAGTGAAACCTGTAGCCCTTGTCTATTGTTTGTAAAGTCCATTTGTCTCCTGTAATGCAATGCCAATTCTTTAAAAATAAAGCTAGCTTTCCGCCCAAGGGTGCTTCCAGTTGTTCCCTGGTAGGCGGAATCAGAGCCAAGTCATTGTGTCTGTCCTGTGGAAGTGGTTGTAGTCGCAGCTGTGGCGGCACTTCTCTGGTTGGCAGGTTGCCACTGACGACCCCTGTAGGCACCCCTTGATTGACCTCTGCTTCTTGGGCATCTATTTCTGCCTCTCTGTGCTCTGGAGGTGTCTGGAAAGGACCAATTCTTTGAAGGCCAATTTCTGCTAAACCTCGGAGGTTGGACCTGCAAAAAATCCTTGACTGTTTGGACAGATTTTGCTTTTTCTTCCACTTTCTTTAGAACCTCCTGTGCAGGGGAGCCAAACAAACTTTGTTTCTCCATAGGAACATGTAGGAGTTTAGACTTAACATGGTCTGGTAAGGATTGTTCTTTTAACTAGGCATGCCTTCGAATCACTGCTCCAGTCATAGCTGATCTAAAAGAAGCCTCCAGTGCATCATAGCCACATTTTAAGAAATGATTACTGACCTGCTGAGAGTTGTGTACCAAATCCTGAAGGGACTTACGGTCTAAAGGTTCAGGAGAGGCCAGTTTTTTATTCAGCTGATCTAACAAAAATTCCTGGTACTGTATCATGTGAAATTGACAGTTTAAAGCCCTGGCAGAAAGAGTAGCAGATGTATAAACCTTATTACCCCATCTCTCTAATGCTCTAGATTCTCTTTCAGAGGGTAGTGGGTTTTTGGCAGAGGCAGCTGCAACACCTTTAGGGCCCTGAGAAATGGTTTCTGGGTCTGCAGCATGAGCCTTATACAAGTGGAAATGAGAATCCGGGACCCTGTAGTATCTGTCAGGTTTGGCAGGGGCCGGAGGAAGAGAATCAGGGGCAGTACTGGCATCATTATATGCATCATCAACAACTGATAGTACAGGTGGTATGGCTAAAGGCCTATGCTGTGGTAAGTGTAAAAAAGTCCTTAGCCTTTTCCTAGAATCAGAAAAATCCTGACCCTGCCATTGGAAGTGTTCCCTCATTGAGTGTAGGGTTCCCCAAATGAAAATTCTTCTGGAGGTGAAGCAGAAGGAATGGAGTCTTCTGCATCAGAATCCTCATAAGGTGAGTATGGGCCTTCCTGATGGTCAGATAAATCTGAACCATCCGAGGAATAGTCCGAGGAGAGAGGTTCAGGGGGTTCAGTCCCAGGACTCTTATCAGGAGGGGGTTGAGAGGCCCTGTCTGGGTGAGGTTGGGATCCCCTGATCAGAAAAATAAGGTCCTCAGCAAGGCTGAGAATCTGGGAACTTGAGGTAGGCCTGTGAGAGGGAGCTTTTGTAGGTAAGGCCTTGGAAAGTTTGGCTGCTTTAGCCCTGGAAAAGGCCTTGATAGACATAGAAGCAGGGGGTCTAGCTGCCCCACGTGCAGGAGTAGAGATGTCCAACGGAATAGTGTCAGACAAATCTTGTGTGCCTGCTTCTTCAGCAGGAATTTCTGTAGCCGATTCAGCCATGGCCTGTGTGGCCTCGGTTATCGGAGGCATGCTTTCGGCCGAAGGGAGAACCGAGGTCTCGGTTTCAGCCGAAACAGAGACACTCGCGGTAGGCCTAACCGTGGTTTCAGCCGAAACCGCGGGCCGCGAGTGTCGGTCCTTTTCCTTGCGTTTTTTAGCTAAATGTGTAGTCAGAGTCTTCGACGGCATTTTATATGCAAAAGTGGAGCCACTGCAAACTCCGACCGACGTCTGAGTGTCCGTCGGTTGAAGGAAGCACAGGCTAAACAAGCTGATACGTCGTGGTCTAGGCCTAAGCAAGGAAGGCAGTAAGAGTGGAAATCCTTATGAGGTATTTGTTTCCCACAAGTTAAACAATTATTTACTTTGTCTGACATCGGCTGAGGCAAGAAAGAGTCCCCAACGGGGTACTTAGCTTTTTTAGAAGTCTTCAGTAGTTGAAATCTCTGGATCTGACCGATCGGCACTTCGAACAGCTTCTGCTTCGGGCACCGCGCGGCAAGAAAGACTGAGGAAAATGGCGTCGGCTGATGCCTTTATACCCCAGGAGCTATGACGTCGAGTGAAGTGCGACATCAGCAGAGGCCAGACCCAGACTTTGGAATCCGGCCGACCGAAGGGCTGCCTGAGGCAGGACAACCTATATGTTATGACTGCAGATGCATCCTTGAAGGACATCTGGGTTGTTTCCCATTCCAACATAACCAGATTGGCGTAGATGGGAGCGCATGCCGCTCCCATAGCTACACCTCTGGTTTGTTTGAAATTTTCTCCCTCAAATTGGATAAAATTGTAATCCAAAACCAATGACATTAATTCCATAATGACATTTATCTTGTCCCATTCTAAATCTGAATATTTAATTAAACTGTTGCAAAAATATTCTAATCCTATGTCTTTCGGAACACAAGAAAATAAGTCTAACATCTATAGTTAAAAACGAAATTTCTTCTTTCCACATATCTGTAGTCAATTTTGCTAAAAATGACCATGAGTCTTTGACTAAGTGTGTAATTTTTTCATAGAGGGTTTCAACCATCTATCAATTACTACTCCCAGTGGATATGTTTTTGAATTTCTTCCTGAAACAATGGGACGAAATGGTGGATGTTCTCTATTTTTGTGCACTTTAGGAATGCCTACTATACTCGCCAATGTTGGATGATCCACTTTTAAAAAATCGTAAATATCCTTGGAAATACGATTATCGAATAATAGTTCTTCCAAGCATAAATCAATTCGCTTGTATCCAATGTTTATCTCATTTATAGATACGGCTTCATAGTTACCAGTATCGTAAAGTATATTGCACATTTAGTCTAGTGTATTATATAATACCATTATATAATACCACCCCTCCCCCTTTGTCGGGTTTCATCACTCTTATGTCATGTTAACTCATCTAATACCTTCCTTTCTTCCACATTTAAATTGTCTTCACTTTTAGTTTTTAGTAGATGTCTATTGATTTTATATACATCATTAATCACTGATTTCTCAAATAACCCCAACACTGGGGTGAGTGGGGGGTATATAACTACTTTTTTTTCTTTAACTCTTGACTCTTGTAATTATTAGTTACATTCTTAAAGCACATAGCTAAATTTAATTTACAGGTGAATAATTTAATTTCTATAATTGTATCAACTAGATTGAATGTAGGCTTAGGTACGAATTTCATACCTTTAGCCAACAATGTAAAATGTTCTATTTTCAATTCCGTACTGGTGTAGTTATAGATGTTGAAATTGTTTTCTTACTACATCACTACAGGATGAAGTTCTATCGTCTAATTGATCTTTATTTTCTATCATCAATGTTTTATTCTCATTACTCCCCACTGTTCACATCTTCCCATGTCTGGTTCCAGTTCTGTCTCTGTTTTCTCCATTTCCAATTCTTTTTCTGTGTCTCTTTTGTCACATAATTTCTCTCCCTGTAAAAATTTTCTTCTCTAGGATAGTTTCTTTCTACATTTCTATCTCTCAATTCATGGTTACCAGTATAACTGTAAGAATTAAATTGAGCCTGTAAATTTTTCTCCTTCATATATATATATATATATATATATATATATATATATATATATATATATATATACATATACTTCATTCCTATTGTATTATTTTAAATCTCTCTGGATTTTTTTACTCTTTTTATTATATATGTGTTGTGCTTTCTTATCTGCGTACATAAATTGCTTCTCATACAATTCCTTCCACTGGGGAAATAACAAATCATGCACTATCATATTATTCAGTTTTTCAATTTCCCCCAATAATTTACATAGCTTTTCGTCATTTTTGTTAATTAAAACTTTCATGAATTCCATACCAAAACTGTCAAATAACCTGTTAAAATCACGTTTAGCATTTTCATCCATATAAATCCCCATAGGGACTTTAAAAAATCTTAAGTCCCAAAGGCACAATGTTAATTGCTAAACATTTATTCAAATAGGCATTGTCTATGTTTATTCCCTTTATGGCAGTCAATTTTTTGCCACAAGTAAAAATAGTGTCTTTTAAAGTTTCCTTTGTAGTGGTATTGCTATTGTTTCTCGTTTGAGTGTCAGGTTGATTACCATTGCCAAAGTTAAAATCCTTGGCCAAAAAACACTGGTTAACACCATTTCCAATACTTGTTTGTATATCCCCATTGTCTTTGGGGCTTGAACTATTAACTACAGTACCTTTTGAGTTGGAAAAAATCCTGTTCACAACGGTGGAATAAGTTTTTACTTCCATCGGGTGCTTAGGTTTAGCGCCTGTCCGTACACTTTCCTTGCTCGTTTTAAATAGCGAGAAATCAAAAGTGTAGTCCTTATCAGAAGTGTTGCTCGTATTCAGCCCTTCATCCTTCTTATAAACCTCCGGTGTAGATCTCTCATTGATCCGTACATGTCCTGTTCCCCGGCCATTCGGTATTTCCAGAATGGCATCACTGGGTTCCACTCCAGTCGTTAATACCGTACCAGATCTGCGTAATACAGTTTTTTCTGGCTGTAGCAACATCTCTCTCATCCTGGCAATCTCGTTTTTCAAAATATGCACTTCCGAATGAAGTTTTAATAGTTCATCATGGTCTCCATTTGTATTCGGTGTTTCATTAGTTACATCCATGGCTACAATATAATTCGATGTATTCAAAAATTCTATAAATTAGCTGGCTACAATATAATTAGAACTGCCAGCAAACGACAACAGAAAACAACAGCTGAGTGAGCTGGATCACCAAAACGGATGCACAATAAATTAAATCCGAATATAAAAATTAACAAACTTCTTTAATAAGCCGTGGTGATGTGACAAAATTAAGCACTTTCATCCACTACATGTGGACTTCTTCAGAATGCCATTTTACACAATATACAATGTATTTAAAAACTTTTTGGCGCCAAACTCCACCTTGTTACCATTTGTAATTTAAAGTAACACTCCTTCTAAATAAAAACATATATACTTAGTAAGGCTGTTTGTCCTAAACTTATATAATCTAAAAACATACTTAAAATGTGCAATAATAAATTATACTAACGCAGTTCTAATATAGGTTTAATAGAGTACACAATAAGTACACAATGACGCACAATATCATTCTATAGTGGTGCACAACATCCACATTAGGAATTTACATAGTGTGTTAAAATTTACACAAATTCATATTTATTTATAACATCTTAGGTACATTTATACATAGGTATATTTTATACAAGTATATATTGTAAGACATATAGATATAAGGATTAGGTAGCAATAAACAAGACAATTGGACATTTTAAGTATGTTTTTAGATTATATAAGTTTAGGACAAACAGACTTACTAAGTATATATGTTTTTATTTAGAAGGAGTGTATGGAGTTTGGCGCCAAAAAGTTTTAAAATACATTGTATATTGTGTAAAATGGCATTCTGAAGAAGTACACATGTAGTGGATGAAAGCGCTTAATGTTTGTCACATCACCACGGCTTATTAAAGAAGTTTGTTACTTTTTATATTCTGATTTCATTTATTGTGCATCCATTTTGGTGATCCAGCTTATTGGGATATGCAGGTATGCCTCTTAAGTCTAGAGTCACTAACCAAGTGTTCCTGCCCAGCATAGGCAGTAGCTGTTGTAAAGTCAGCATTTTGAATTTTGGAATATCCAGGAACGTGTTCAAAATCGATAAGTCCAGTATTGGACGCCAAGAATTGTCTTTTCTGGGTACCAGGAAAAGTCTTGAATAAAAACCTTGTCCTTTTTCCTTTTCTGGTACTGGCTGAATAGCCCCCATTATCCATGAGGGACATGACTTGTTTCTGAGCCGTTGCCCACTAATTCTGTGGCAGATCTGGCCATCCGTTTGGAATTGGCAAAGTATGGAAATGAAATCTGTACCCCTGGGATACTATGTTCAATACACACTAGTCCTGGGTAATTAACTGCCATTTTGAGCATGAAGTGCTAGTTTTCCCCCCAAGGGGGCTGCCAAAAAATAAGTGCTTGGTGATGATAGAGGAAAGTCACTGAGACTGCTTACTATAGGGTTGTGCTTTGTTTCCTTCAGATTTGGAGGTGGAGGCACCCCATTGCTTTGATCTGTAAGAACCCTGAGATTGGTATCTGGAGCCTTTTGAGCGCCTGGATTTGCCTTGAGTGGCTCTGTTGGACACAAGAAAGGACCAATTTTTAGTAGGCCAGTGCCTACTAAACCTGAGTGGCTGCACTTGTAAGAAATCTTTTACAGCTTGCATAGATTTAGCTTTGTCTTCCATTTTCTTTAAAACCTCTTCTGCCTTATTACCAAACGAGTATCATGCTGCAAGGGGGCATCCAACAATTTAGCTTTAACATGATCAGGCAGATTTTGCTCCTTGAGCCAGGCATGCCTTCTAATCACAGATCCAGTAACTGCGGCCCTGCAAGAGGCCTCCAAGGAATCAAAACCACATTGCAAAGTATGCTTTCCAACCTGTCCTACTGAAAGCAATAATTCCTGTAACTCTATTTTCCACACAATCACAAATCAACATAATTTTCAGTTTCAGTCAACCCATAACATGCTGTTTATATTTAAGCATATGAAACTGGCAGTTTAAGGCTCGGATTGCCAAGGTAGCAGATGTATAAACCTTCTTTCCCCATCTATCCAGCGCCCTGGAATCACTATCAGAGGGGGTAGGACTTTTGGCTGTAGAGACCTTTACACCCTTGGGACCCTGAGAAATGGTCTTTGGATCAGCAGCAGGATTTCTGAATAGAAATTTGTGGGAGTCAGGAACCCTGTGATATCTGTCTGGCTTACTAGGAGCCGGAGGTAGGGAATCAGGAGCCATGCTTGATTCCGAAAACACATCAACAATGTCTAATACAGGAGTAGTCAAAGGCCTATGCTGAGGAAGAAGGAAATCCCTAAGCCTCTTTTTTGGTTCAGAGAAGTCGTGACTCTCCCAGTGAAAATGTTCCCTTAAAGTATGTAAAGTCTCTCCAAAAGAGTAATCCTCAGGAGGAGATGCAGATGGGATGGATTCCTCTACATCAGAATCCTCAAGGGTGGAATAGAAAATTCCTGATCAGAAGAGGAATCAGAAGAAATGGAAACCTGATCTGAAGATTCATAATCAGTGCCTTGCCTAGGCCACTTAGTGGGGGAGGGGGGGCATTGGGGCCTGTGCACGTGGTTCACGCGTCATTTAGACATAGAAGATGTTTTTTTACCTTGTTTTGGAGGCTGGCGTCAGTTTAATATAAAAATGTTGAGGCCTGCAAACACCCTCAGAAGACGGTGCCTGTTCAGCAGCTCCAGACCCATCCAATTGAGAGACATTCGCTGGTTCAACACCGAGAATCTCACGGTATACCGGACTCTGAATGGGTCTCTGTACAGGCCTGCAACTTAAAAGTAGCGGGTATCAGGGGCTGCGAAAGCACCTCACTGAGTACCAGCGAACCGGCGACTGACTTAGGAGTAGCTTCGTCGGTTTTGGACCTCGACGGTCTGTCTCTTTTTCTTTGCGTTTTTTGTGAACTCCAGTAGGTGGACTGCTAACCAACGACATTTCAGGATAATTAAATCTTGATCCAAAATATTTAGAAGCAAAACTATACAGACGCTTAATAGTGCGTTGGTTAAATCTAGCACAAAACCGACAGCAAGGCTCGTTATGATCTGGGCCTAGGCAAGGAATACAGTACAAATGAAAATCCTTATGAGGTACTTGCTTCCCACAAGTAATGCAATTATTAACTTTTACTGACATCGATAAGGAGCAAGAAAAAGTTTCCCCAATGGGGTACTTCGCTTTAGTTTGAAGACTTCGGTTCTGAAACTCGAATGCGAAAATTTCAGGAGTCGGCCAACTGGCACTTGCGAACTGCTTCTGCTTCAGGTACCGCGCGGCAAGAAAGACTGAATAAGTTGGCATCGGCTGCATGTTTTATACCCCTGACAACCTGACATCATGGAAGAGGAGACAGCAACTGACACAGGACCCAAGACTTTGTTATTCAGGCCAACTGAGGGCAACCTGCCAGCAGATTACCCAAATGTAATGACTGCAACAGTGAAACACAAAGAACATCACCAAATTTGAAAGTAATCATTGCATCTGTAGTCATCCAGACTGCAGACATTTCTTACGGTTGCGTGCGTCTGGATCACACCAGTTCTCTGCCTTACACTTTGGACTATCCACTGCATGAAGAGTGTGCACAAAGTGTCTAGCTTAATTTCATTGCAGGCTACAGGGTATCCACATGACTTGCATATCTTTGCAGAATCACTTTCAAAGTGTTTGGAGTCTCTCTCTTTGGTGAGACATCTTTTACACAAGCTGGTATTACAAGAGAACATTCCAAAGACCTTCTTGGCTCACTCACATAGCACTGTATTTCTTGGAGGTCAGACATCAGTTCAAACAGCTTGATCTTTAGCTTGAGCCATTTCCAAGGTTTTCCACTCAAAGTTCTGTCACTGCAAGGGAGTACCTCATGATTTTGGGTCTCACGGCATCTATGATATTTAGAATACCCTTGGCAAGACTACACATGAGAATAATACAGACTTATCTGAAATCGCTTTAGTCCCAGCATCAGCACCCTTTATCTTTTCAAATTCCAGTGCTGGATACAACAGATATCCTTAAATCCAGGTCTCCCCTTCTACCTCCCTGCTCCAAAGCACGGAGACACCACATACGCTTTGTACTTTTCTTGGGAAGCAGTTCTAGGAAGGATAAAAAAGCAAGGGGCACCAAGGACAGACACAAGCATATAAGTATCAAGATGATGCTGGCTCTGTTCAAGGCACTCAACTCTGAACAGTCTCCACAACTTTTTCAAGTGGTTACAGACAATACCATAATTATGTGGTACATCAACAAGCAAGGAGGGAGTCAGGCTGTAACCCTTTTGCAGACTAGCCAGGTTAGCTTGGGATAAAATTTCACAGCATAATCTCAATGTACAGGCATCCCACATTCCGTCAGAGCAAAACTGTGTGGGAGAAACTGAGCAGGACCAGTGCAGATGCTCATGAAAGGAAACTAGACTGTGGGTTTTCCAAGATTTGATCCACTTCTGGGGAGTTCCTCAAGTAGACCCATTTGCCTACTGAACATAAAATGGCAAGACTTTGTTCCAGGGCTCCATGCAAGAAGGCCTGGAAGACAGATCCATTTTCTCTTTTCCTTGGACAGGAATGCTCTAGATGCTTTCCCACTAATACCCAGGGTACTTATGAAGATTTAGAAAGAACCCCCTCATATCACTGTGGTGACTCCCATCTAGCCCTGGCAACTGTGGTCCTCCCTTCTTTTGGAAATCAGCAGGAGCAATTACCATAAGCTTCCTCAAAGACTGGATCTACTCACAACCTGGATGACTGGATCTCAATTCCATTCAGGTATCTGTTTACTGAGGACGTGCAGCAGGCACTAATGGAGGCAAGAAAGCCTATTACTAGAAAATCATATCCGCAAATGGAAAAGGATTTCTAGTTGATGACAACATAACCAGCACCTATTCAGGGCTAGTTGTTCTCCAGTTCTATATTTATCTGTGAGAGTTACTATTCTATGGCTTTCTTAATCCACCATCAAGATTCATTTTATCAGCCATTTCACCATGTCAGCTCATGGATACTCCTCTTGCAAAGCATGTTCATGTCAAAATGTTTTTGAAAGGGGTTTTGCATAAGAGGCCTCCAAGAAAACTAGTGCTCCCTCCTTGGATCTTAATTTGTTAGAGAAGCTAACACTTGCTCCATTTGAACCATCTAACCGGGTTGACTTGAGGTTAACATGGAAAACAATTTTACTGAATGCTCTGACCTCTTCAAGAAGGGTATCAGAGTTGCAAGCTCTCACGTTGAGTCAACGCTTTCTCATTTTCAAGAGGGACACTGTTTCTTTGAGAACTAATCCTTCTTTCATGCCTAAAGTGGTATCAAGAGTTTACTTTAAGCCAAACTGAAAAGTTTTCTTTCCTGAACTTAAAAATGAGGGAGAAACAAGACTCCATACCTTGGATGGCCACAGAAAACACAGGTACTATATACTGACAAAACTAAATCTTCCAGATCTTCAATCAATTGCTCATTTCTTGTGACGGTAAAAAGAAGGGATAACCTGCGTCAAGAGAGACTATTTCCAAATGGTTGTCTAACAGTATTACTTTTTGCTATACTCACCATAGCAAAGCTACTCCAAGCACTGTCAAGGTGCACTCAATCAGGGGCTTGGCTTCATCTATGACTTTTTGAAAAGCACTACAAGCTTTATTCCATCTATCAGTCAAGATCAGGGTTTACTAAGGCCAGTCTCCAGGAGCTCCTAGACACCTTTCCTTCCACCTCCCCAATGTAGTAAGCTACGATAATCTGTCCAAATAAATGAGGCTACTGCAGCAGTGATTAATATGAACATAGTACAGTTGTGCAAGTAAACTTGTCATAATAGTAGATGTTCGAATGTTCACTGCTGCAGTAAGCCACTCCCTCCCCCTTGTTTTTTTTTTGGTGTGATTTTTATACCGGGCTGAGGACTTATATTTTTGTTATTCCTAGCTTTGTTCATTCAGGGCTCAGCCTCTTTCTCTCTTTGCAGGAAAGCTCTGAAGGGTTTTGTGCCAAAACTGTCTTAAGTCAGCTCAGCTCAAGCTGCAGACAGTTTGGGCACCTGGAACATACCCTGAAGCTTTGGAAGTCTGGCCGGCTGCTATACCCTTGGCAGAATACAAGCCATAGAGCTAATGCTACTGCAGTTCATTCAAAAATCTACTGCGATGCTACAGTACTTTTGTACAAGTAAAACTTACATGTACACAAAAAATACATATGTATTTATGTATATGCATGTACACAAGTGTGTGTATGTATATGTACAAAAACACATGCACACACATATACATTATGTGCAATACATTGTGTGTACACATACATGTATCCAAAATTACATACATGGGTATAATTGCATACACGTACATAAAATGTAATGCATGCATGTAAAATGTAATGCATGCGTGTGATTATATAACACAAACATGCACTTAAAACACATAGTACTGACATCAGTTCATATAATCATTAAAGAAATTCAGTAATATGGTCCACTGACCCTAACCTGCTAATTAATTAGCTAAATGAAAAAATAAGTTGGAGTTTAGGCTGGTTAAGGCATGCCAAAAGAGAAACTTTAGAAGTACAGCACTCCCCCCCCCCCCCTTTGCAAAAGAAAAGCTACCATGACATACTTACTCTTTCAATTAAAAAAAATATATATAGCACTCAGGGTTAAACAGACTATGAAAAAACGTCTTGCCATAAACGTTGCATCTGTGTTGTAGATCTTCATTCATTCATTACTGTTAGGACTTCGGTTCTGTCCTCGGAACCGACACGGCTGGTACCAAGCTCGCGCCAGCCAAAAACTCTCAGCTAAGACCTATCCACAATGCCCCGCTCAGTCTCTAGCTCGAGTTTGCCCGCCCTGATAGTATAGAAACAGTAATAGTGACAGCAGGAGGCTCTGTCTGAGCAGATACCTTAACTAATAAGGAGATTCTAAAGTCCACCAGGTGTCCAGGCAGAGGGAGGGAAGTATTGAATGAATGAAGATCTACAACACAGATAGAACATTATGGCATGGCAAGACAACTTCTTTAACTGATGTTGTAAATCTTCATTCATTCCTTACTTACTGTTAGGACCAAGTCCTCAGCTACTCGAGTCCCGAGTGGCCCTAAGGAAGGACATTTCCTGAGCACCATAGAACCAAAGGATGCTCGTCCCCTGTAGGCTAAATCCAATTTGTAATGAGTGATAAAGGTATGTGGTCTTGCCCAAGTGGCTGCTGCACAGATATCATCCATAGAGGCTCTGGAATGAAAGGCCACTTAGGTAGCTATCAATCTAGTAGAGTGAGCCTTTATTCTGAAAGGCAAGGACACTGTTTTGATGGTAGATAAAAGTAATGGGGTTTCTGAGCCAAGAAGATAGTCATTTTGGAAACAGGCCTACCCATTCTGGATCCTGCAAAGGCCACAAAAGTACAGTTGTGTACCTACCATAAATGCAGAAGTTACGAGTGTATTCACAGTTGCAGTCATTACAATTGGGTTATCCTGCTGGCAGGCTACCCACAGGTCGGCCCATGTTCCAAAGTCTAGGTCCAGCGTCAGTTGCTGTCGCCTCCTCCCTGACGTCAGTGCGCCAGGGGTATAAAAGATGCAGCCAATGCCATTTTCTTCAGTTCTTCTTGCCCCAGATGTCAGGTGCCCCTAAAATGGTAGGCTGAATTATTGCAATAAGCATGCATGCACAAAAAACAACTTTTCCTTCATCTACAAGCAAATACACCACATAGGTTGTATAGAATAGAGAAGTACAGATGAGTCCCAGCAAAGGAAAAGGGGGATAGTGGGAGGGTAACCTGGACTGCAACAGTGAATACACTCTAACATCTACATTTATGGTAGGTACACAACTGTACTATGCTCATCGTGTTTCACTGTTGCAGTCATTACAATTGGATTGAATCCCAAAGCTAAGGTTGGGAGGCTGGTGCTAAATAGGGTTATGAGAGGCTATCAAGCCCTGCAGAACTGCAGTGGCAAAGCCTGCCCTGGATTTAGAGTAGAGAGGTAAGTGATAGTGCTTCGTAAAAGTATGCACTGAACTCCAAGTTGCAGCCTCTAAGATGTCTTTGGTTGGTACTCCTCTGAGGAAGGCTGCTGAAGTGGCTGTTGCTCTGGTTGAATGTGGCCTAATGCCCTTAGACACTGATTTGCCATGCTGTGAATAGCAGAAATGAATGCAGTGGCCTATCCACTTTGAAATAGTCTGCTTTGAGATAGGTTTTCCTTGTGCTCCTGCAGCATATGCTACTAGCTCCTGCAGCATATGCCACTAGAAGTTGTTCAGTCTTTCTGAAAGCTTTGGTTCTGTCCAAGTAGAAGCGTAGCTGACTATGAATGTCCAAAGAATGCAGAATTCTCTCACCCTTACTCTGTGGGTTTGGATAAAAGGTAGGCAAATGAATGGCTTGGTTAAGGGCCACACTGGACACTACATTAGGCATAAATGTAGGGTTTGTCCTCAGAGAAACCCTGTCAGGATGGAAAATAATAAAAGGTTCCACAGCCATGAGTGCCTGTAATTCTGAGACTCGTCTAGCGGAGGTTATTGTTAGAAGCAGAGCTGTTTTCCAGGATAAAAATTTTATATCAGCTGCAGAGGCTGGCTCAAACGGAGGCAGTGTGAGTTTTTCCAAGACATAGTTGAGGTCTCATGCAGGTATTGATGCTCTCCTTGGAGGTCTTATGTTTTTGAGCCCTCCGAGGTACTGCCTTAGTAATGGATAAGAAAAAATAGGTGGTTCTGTATTGTAATGAGCTGAAATGTCAGAGGCATGAATTTTAACTGATGAAAAGGAAAGGCCTTTATCAAGCATTTCAGTTAAGTATTGCAAAATCTGAGGAATATTTGAAACAAGCGTGTCAATACCTTGTGCCTGGTTCCAAGCACAGAATCTCTTCCATTTTTCTGCATAAGATTTTCTGGTGCTAGGCCTCCTGGCCTCCAAAATAACATCCATCACTGCTTTAGAGAGAGAGATGCATCTTGAATGGCTACATTATCTGCCATGCTGCCAGGTTTAAGGTCCCGAGTTGGCTGTGCAGTATCTGACTGTCTTGTTGGGTCAATGAGTGAGGAATTTAAGGTAATGTCCAAGCTGGGCATTGAGACAAGTTCTTTAGGACTGGGTACCAGTGCTGGTGGGGCCAGTCTGGGGCAATCAGTATCATTTTTGGTTTCTCTTCTCTGACCTTGAGGAGTACCTTGGGAAGGAGAGGCAGAGGAGGAAAGGCATATACTGTTAGGATTTTACAGCTGAAAGATAGAGCATCCACTTTCCATGCTTGCTTGTGATAGGTCCTTGTGCAGAAACTCTGTAGTTGGTAATTGTGAGGAGAGGCAAATAGGTCTATGTCCGGGCATCCCCAATTCCTTGGTATCATGCTGAAGACTTGTGGATCCAATTTCCACTCGTGGGGATCCATTAGGTTTCTGCTTAGTTCGTCTGCCAGAGTATTTGTCCTTCCTGGCAGGAATTGTGCTTGCAAATGAACTTGGTAAGTGAATGCTGTGTCCCACAAGTTCATGGCTAGCCTGCAGAGGGGGTAGGAATGTGTGCCTCCCTGCTTGTTTATGTACCACATGACTGTAGTATTGTCCGTCTTTATCAGTAGTTGTTTTGGATGAAGTAGATCCTTGAAGGCTGTCAGGGCATTCTGAACAGCTAGCATCTCTTTTTGATTGATATGTAGATGCATTTGACTTGTGGACCATGTGCCCTGAATACATCTTCCTGCCATATGGGCCCCCCAGGCATAGTGTGATGCATCTGTTGTCAATGTCTGCCTGGCTGTGGGTAAGGTGAATGGCTGTCCCGTGTTGTGGTGACAGGCTTTTGCACACTATCGAAACTCCTGTTGCAGGCAGGGAATGAGGGTAATTATTGTTTCCAGGCTGTGGCAATGTTGAGTCCAAACACTTTTTAGATACCACTGAAGTTTCCTCATATGCAGTCTTGCATATGGAATTAGCAGAATGCAGGATGCCATGAAGCCCAAAGCCTGCAGAATTTTTCTTGCAAATAACTGGGTCTTTGTTGCCAACATTTTGAAATAAGTAGTCAGTTGTCTGTGTTTGCCTGGCGTGAGATAAACCATCTGGGCAGTTGTATTTAAGCTTGCACCCAGGAATATTATCTCTTGAGAGGGTACGAGTTTTGATTTCTTTTCATTTACTGTGTACCCTAGACCTGTTAGTAATCTTTTTACAAACGCCGGATGCTGTAGTAGAATGTCCTTGTTCTCTGCTTGAATAAAGCAATCGTCCAAGTAAGGATATATTTGTATTCCTCTGTCTGCAAAATGCAATTACTGATGCCAGGCATTTTGTGAAGACCCTGGGCGCAGTAGATAAGCCAAAAGGCAGTGCAGAGAATTGGTACTGCATTGAGCCAGCTATAAATCTGAGGTATCTTCTGCATGATTGTCTGATTGGGACATGCAGGTATGCCTCTTTTAGGTCTAAAGTCACAAGTCAAGCCCTTCTTGCCCAGCATGGGCAGAAGCTGCTGCAGAGTTAACAGTTTGAATTTTGGAATATCCAGGAATGTGTTTAGGATAGACAGGTCCAGTATTGGTCTCCAGGCTTTGTCCTCTCTGGGCACCAAGAATAGCCTTGAGTAGAATCCTAGTCCCTGCTCTTGCTGTGGTACTAGCTGAATGGCTCTCATGTCCATGAGGGATGAAACTTGTTTTTGTGCCTCTGCCCATTGATTGCACGACAGGTCTGGCATACTGTTTGGCCTTGGCAGGGTATGAAAGTGGAACCTGCAGCCTTGTGATACGATATTTAAGACCCACTTGTCCTGGGTGATCATGTGCCAATTTTGTGAAAAAAGTGCTAGTTTTCCCCCTAAAGAGGCTGCCAGAAGATAAGTGCTTGGTGCTGGCAGGGGAAAGTCATTAAGACTTGTTTCCTGTATGGCTGTGATTTTTCCTCTCCGCTTTTGGGAGGTAGAAGCACCCCATTGTTTAGGCCTGTAAGAGCCTTGGGGCCGTGATCTGCCTCTTTGTGTCCTGTCTGACACTGGAAAGGACCAATTCTTTGTAGGCCAGTTTCTGCTAAATCTGGGAGGCTGTACCTGCAAGAAATCCTTGACTGTTTGCATAGATTTAGCTTTGTCCTCCATTTTCTTTAACACCAAACAAGGTATCATGCTGTAATGGAGCATCTAATAGTTTTGCTTTAACATGATCAGGCAGATTCTGTTCTTTTAACCAAGCATGCCTCCTAATGACAGAACCTGTAACAGTGGCCCTTGCAGGAAGCCTCTAGAGAATCAAAACCACACTGCAAAGTATGCTTTCCCACTTGTTCAGCTGCAAGCAATAAATCCTGCATTTCTTTGTTTTCTGCACATTCTGAATTTGTCAACATTTTCTGTTTAAGCAGTGACATAAGACATTGCTGATATTTAAGCATATGAAACTGGCAATTTAAAGCTCTTACAGCCAAGGTAGCAGAAGTATAAATCTTTTTCTCCAATCTGTCCAGGGCCCTTGAATCCCTATCAGAGGGGATAGGGTTTTTTGCAGTGGAAGCCTTGACCCCTTTGGGACTGGAGAGATAGCTTCTGGGTCAGCAGCAGGGTTTTTATAAAAAAAATTATTTGAATCAGGAACCCTGTAGTATCTGTCTGGCTTAACAGGAGCTGGTGGTAAAGAGTCAGGAGACAGACTGGACTCTGAAAATACATCATCTACAATGTCTAAAACAGGAGGGATAGCAAGGGGCCTGTGCTGAGGTAATAAAAGGAAGTCTCTGAGCCTTTTCTTGGATTCCGAGTAATCTTGGCTCTCCCAGTGGAAATGCTCCCTCATAGTATGCAGGGTCTCCCCAAAAGAATAATCCTCAGGAGGAGAGGCTGAAGGGATAGATTCTTCAGCATCAGAATCCTCATAGGGAGGAAGAGAATATTCCTGTTCAGAAGAGGAATCAGAGGAAATGGAAACCTGATCTGAAGATTCATATTCTATCTCTTGCCTAGGCCTCTTAACAGGAGGAGGATGGTAACCCCCTGATCAAAATAATTAGGTCTTTGGCCATTTTAAGCATCTGTTTTTTAGGCACGGTGGCCTGTCCAGGAGAATGCTGTACTTGTTTCTTTGTCTTTAGAGCTGCTTTAGTCTTTGCCTTTGAAGCTGAAGTTGGTTTCACATATAACTGTGTAGGCCTGAAAACACCCTCAGAAGCTGATGCCTGCTCAGCGGCTCCAGACCCATCTGAGGGAATAGTTTCCGAGTGTCCAATACCTTGAGTTTCCAGCGGCTTAGTCAGCTCCGCGTGGGAGTCAGAAGCGGCCTGTGGCTCTGAGGTAGCGGGCGTCAGGGGCTGCAAAAGCACCTCACTGAGAACAGGCGAACCGGCGACAAGCCTAGCGGAAGCCTAGTCGTCGGTTTTGGACCTCAGATGCCTGTCCCTTTCTTTGAGTTTTTTATAGACACCGGTAGTCGGCTGTTCTGATGGCATTACATAATTGAATCTTCTGCCAAAGTAATGAAATGCAAAATCGTACCGACGCTTAATAGTGCGTTGGTTAAATCTAGCACAAAACCGACAACTAGCAACGTTGTGGTCAAGGCCTACGCAAGGAATACAGTAAGAATGAAAATCCTTATGAGGTACTTGCTTCCCACAAGAAATACAATTATTAACTTTTTCTGATATCGGTCTGGAGCAAGAAAAAAAGTTTCCCCGACGGGGTACTTAGCTTTAATGAAAACTTCGGATCTGAAATTCGTATTTGAAAATCTCAGGAGTCGGCCGACCGGCACTTGCGAACTGCTTTTGTTTCGGGCACCGCGCGGCAAGAATGACTGAAGAAAATGGCATCGGCTGCATCTTTTATACCCCTGGTGCACTGACATCAGGGAGGAGGTGACACCAACCAACGCCGTACCTAGACTTTGGAACTCGGGCCTACTGCGGGTAGCCTGCCAGCAGGATAACCCAATTGTAATGACTGCAGAAGTGAAACACGAACATCAAATGATCTGTTTTTCTGAAAGATTTAGTTCTGTCCAAGTAGAAACAAAGTTGCCTTTGAACATCAAGGGTATACAAAAGGTATTCTCCTCTATTTGAATGGTGGAAAAAGAAAACCGGTAGGTCACTAGATTGGTTAATGGAAAAAACAGAAAGGACCTTGGACAAAAGGAGGGATCAGTACGTAGAGAAACTCTTTCCCTATGAAAAATCAACTAAGGTCTCTTGACACTCAAGGCCTGAACTCAGATACTCTTCTCGCTGAGGTAAGGGCTACCAGAAGTAGTTTTCCAAGACAAAAACTTGATATTACAGGAATCAGAATGCTTGAAGGAAGGACTTGTTAACAACTGAATCACCAAAGTCAAGTCCAAAGGCTCTATAGGAGGCTTGACAGGAACTTTAACATGCAATACTCCTTTCATGAAGGTTTTGCACAGTCGGTGTGACATGACAGATGAATTGTCAATTCCATTGTGAAAGTTTGCAATAGCTGCTAAATGCACTGTAATTGTCGATGCTGAAGCTCCTGCGTGCAACAGAGTAGTGAGGTATTGAAGGATCTTCTGAATAGGCATGGAAAAAGGGTCTACGTTATGTTCTTTGGTCCATCTAGAGAATGTAGTCCACGTACTGGAATAAATTGCTCTGGTGGAAGGTTTGTGTGAAGCCAGAAGGATCTCGCGAACAGGGGGTGAAATATCAGGTAGCCTGGCAATCATCGGAAGAGGAGAAACCAATCTGTGAGCTTGAGACTGTGGAGATTGGGGTGAATCAGTCCCGGAGGATGAGACAGCAGTCCTTGGGACTGACACAGGATCCACGGGCTGTGAATCAGGGGAGGCCATAGGAATGGGAAGCAGACTTGACGGGGCCCAATAAGGGGCAATGAGGATCACTTCGCTTCTCAACTTCTAAGCTTTCTGGAGAAATTTTGAAATGAGGGGAAAAGGGGGGAAAGGCATACAGTAGACCAAGGGGGTCATTCGTGCATCAGAGCATCCCTTGGTGACCCCGTGAGGGGGAATCAGGGCAAAGTAGATTCTGCATTTGTTGTTTAGGGGTGAGGCAAACAGGTCGTAGCAAGGCCTTCCCCAGTGGCGGAAGATTTGACCTATTATCGGATTGCGGGACCACTCGTACGGCATCAAAATGTTCCTGCTCAGATTGTCTGCAATAAGATTGGAACTCCCGGGAATGTGCGTTGCTATGAGAAGTTTGGAAGCCATCGCCCAATGCCAAATTATCATGGCTTCCCGACACAGGGGATAAGACCTGGTTCTGCCTTGTTTGTTGATGTACCAGATGACTGACATGTTGTCTGACTGAACTGCAATGGTCCCAGAAGGAAGGGACGTGTGGAACGCTAAGAGAACTACCCTCAATTCCAGGAAATATACGTGCAAATTGGCCTCCATGGGGGACCAGGTGCCTTGGACAGTCTTTCCCTGGAAACCCCCCCACCCTAACAGGGAAGCATCTGTGGTCACAGTGGCCCTGGGCTGGGGAAGGCAGAACGGTCAACGCCAAAAATTTGTTTCTGGCTTCATCCACCAGAGCATTTCTTTCTTGCAAAGGTTTGTAAAGCGTATCATGTGGTCGAGTGGGTGGGTTAAGAGAGATCACTGTGATGAAAGGAGCCACTGTAATAGTCTCATGTGCAACCTCGCCAGTGGTACTAAGGTAATGGTTGCTGCCATAGAGCCCAATAGTTGTAGTAGAAGGTATGCTGGTACAAATGTCTGTGGAAGGAGGACTTGAATCTGGTTTCTTATTTTTTGAAAGCCTGTGAGGAGGAAGGGAAGCTTGACAGGACATTGTATCGAAGATCGTTCCAATGAATTCCAGTGCTCTTGTTGGAGACGTGTGATTTGTCCATGTTGATCGTGATACATAGGCGAAGAGCAAGGCCTTGAGTGTAAGCGAGAATGAGAATGAGAAGATTCCTGATCATGGTGGTAAGGAGCCAATCACCTAGATATGGAAACACCTGGAATCCTTGTAGTCGGAGATGAGCTACTACGACTGCCAAACATTTGGTGAACACTCTGGGGGGTTGTCAAGAGATCATAGGGCAGTACTCTGAACAGGTAGTGACTGGCTCCTAGCCAGAAGTGGAGAAATCTCCGGGAGCGTTTGTCCATCTATACGTGGCAATACGCGTCCTGGAGGTCTATAGAGCACATCCAGTTGTCCTCACACAGAAAAGGGAGAATGGACTGTACCGTGACCATCCAGAATTTTTGGGGTTTAATGAATTTGTTTAGCAAGCTGAGATCCAGGATTGATCTCCAGTCCCCTGTCTTTTTTGGCAATAAAAACAACCTCGAGTAAAACCCAGATCCTCTTTGGTCTGGTGGGACTGGTTGGATGACTCTTTAGCAGCTTTATGATTTCTAAGGCTGCAGCCTCCCTCTGACCGGGTGGAACATTGGGGATTCGTTTTACAGGTTTGGTAGTAAGGTCGAATGGCATACGATAGCTTCTGGATATTATTCTCTGCACCCACGCATCCGTTATGAGTTGCCAGGCCTGTAGGTGCAGAGAAAAACGATCCCGATTGCATTCCATTGGAAAGCAACCGGGCCGCTGTTCATGAGCGCTGGAAAGATCGGCCAGAGAAGGAACCTCTAGCACCCTGGTTGCACAGACTCCCTTTGTCCCAAAAGGGATGTCTTCCGGATGAGTTGCCCCCCTCTGCCCCAGGAGGACTGCTCATCACGAATGTCATGAAAAGATCCTTGGGACTTCTTGAACCACGATTTTCCTCCCCTCTGATTCCTGGAGTAGGATCTCAGGGGGGTGGAAACACGCATGTCCACAGCAGACAAGGTCTTTCCATCCTGCTCACTATGTAATAGTGTTTCTCTTACTTTGGGACTAAAAAGGGAAGATTTGTCAACAGGCGCATTGACAAAGGAAGATTTAAAAGAGTCCGCGAAGTCACACAAACGCATCCAAGCATGCCATCTAATGACTATGTCCGATGCAGCTGCTCAAGCTGCCCCCTCGGTAGTGTGAGAAATCAAGAGCATCGAGGAGTGCGAGATGGATTCCAGGGTAGCTAGCTGAGAGGCAACAGTATCACGCACATCCTCAGGCAGTACACCAGCCAAAGAGGCAGACATTTCTGAGATTAGGTCTCTTTGGAGGCGAGTAAAGTGTGCCAGGTAATTCAGCAACCGAATGGCAAAGGTCGCTGAAGTGTAGGTCCTCTTCCCCAGTCTGTCCATAGCCCAAGACACCCTATTTGGGAGATGAGCAGTGGAACTACCTTTCGCCAGTTCCCTCTTGGTGGCTGCTGCCAGTTGGGTTGGTCTTCCGGAGTGGACAAAATTTTATCTGGCCTCTGGGGGACAGGCTCTATGTTGTACGGGACCTTCAAGGTACGTTGCACAATAAGTCTAATGAGCTCATCCGCAGGTGGGGTCACCCAGGAAGTAAATGGTCGAGCATGGAAAGCCTGTAAGAACACAGATTCCCCCGAATAAGGGTTGGAGGGCTTCCACTCTCTCCTCTCTCCTTGAGGATCTCGAGAATGTCACCAAATGAGACTTCTTCCAGGGGAGACCGTGGGGACACTTCTCCCTTATCGTAATCGGAGTCTTCGGTGATAGATTCCTCAGGGGAATCAAGATGCTTCCTCTTGCAAAGTTTCTTCAGGGCTGGCTCCTCAATGGGGTCTTCTGAGGAGGACTCCAGAGAAAAGGTTCCCCTTCAAAGGAAGGTCTTGCATCTCCCGTGCTCGAGATCCCAGAGTAGTAGGTTGGGACAGCTGCATGTTAGAGGGAGGGTTCTCAATCTGATGCCAGTGGTGCTAACTGCGAGCCTGTTGAAGCAAGCAGCCTCTCCATCACCTGGAAAGCAGGCCCGCCTGAGGAGGGATGAGAGGCCGGAGCTGAGAAGGACGACCTCGAAACTGGGGTCACAACCTGCCCAAAGGAGCCCACCTCCAGGCACCAGGTAAGTAGTGCCAAGAGGACCGGCAGCTGCCGGGAGGGCCATGGCCGTAGATGGTGCCACAAAAATCGGTGACTAACTAGGTGCCATGGTGCTGATAGCCGAATCACTGCTCCAAGAGTGCGCCAGTTCCAACGGAGCTGTTGCACCAAGAGTAAATCGGTGCCGACATGGAAGCCTCCGCTGTCGGCGCAGAGAGACTGCACCGGGATGGCCATCGGTACCAAGGTCTCAGAGATCTGGGAGGAGGTCAGAGGAGGATAGACAGGTGAATATGCCATGAGAGCTTCCATTCCAAGAGGGAGGGAAGACCTAGTCAGGATGGGTAATCCTCTAGCTGCCAAAAGCTGGTCCAAAACCCTCACTACATCTTGTTCCAAAAGACTCCTGGTGGATATGAAGGAAGCTGCCGATGGAGATTCTGGTCTCTCAAGAAATGGACTAAATTGTTGTCCCAAAAATGGGGTCGTAAGAGGGAGAATACCTGGTTCTGGGAAGGTGCTCTATCTTCAGAACCAAAGGTGTCATTATCAGTGGAGCTGTGTAAGACATCGGCACCGTGGCCGGGGATGGTGCCGATGAAGGTACAGTGGTCGGAGCCTGTGTCATAAACACGGTCGGCACTGAGGGGGATGGTGCCAAAGCTGGTACAGTCGTAGGAGTCTGAGTCAGAATTAAGGATGGCACTGAGGGAGAAGACAGGGACCCTGGTGCTGAAGCTGTCTGCGCCAACAGAGCAGGAGAAGCCCGGTGTCAGCTTGGTTCCGAGGAGGATGGGGAATGTCAGAACTGAAAGACTCCGTTTCTCCTTATGCATTTTGACGTCCTTATGCTTAGGAGATGGTGAGACCTCCGTCCCGGAAAGAGCCTCTGCGAAGGGTGATTTCATCATACCCTTTAGAATAAGCTTGCTCTTGTGCTCAGCCAACGTACGGTTGTTGAAGCTAGAACAAATGTCACAAGAAATGTTAATGTGGTCAACGCCCAAACAATAAACACACCGGACGTGACTGTCAGAGTTGGGCATCTTACACCCGCACTTATCACACTGCTTGAAACCAAGCTTGGCCTTATCTGACATTATAACACACTAGTACTACCACACAACAAAACAATATCTACAAAACGAGAGAAAAGACAGCGAGAGAAAGCATTTTTTTTTTTTGCAGTTAGGAAAGGAGTACCAACAATGGTACTAAGAAATACCAAAAGGTAAGAGAAGGGCCTACTACGGTAGGGGAGAGGGAGAAGTACCAATAATGATACGAAAGAACTACCAAAAGTAGTGGGTAGGGTTTAGTCAGGAAATGAAGACAGTAGAAACGAGAAACAACCTTAGACGAGAAAACTGGCTAATAAACACTAAAAACTAGAAATAACACAAAAAAGCTACACTTAGCTGGACAGAAGGCTTGGCACGTCTGACCAGGAACAGGGAAAACGAGATCTGAAGAGATTATGAGAGGGGCATTTTGGGTAGGTCTTAGCTGAAAGTTTTTGGCTGGTGTGAGCTTGGTACCGGCTGTGTCGGTTCTGAAGATGGAACCGAAGTCTTAACAGTAAAGAATGAACGAAGATTTACAACATCAGATGCTTCTTTTGGCAAGACCCGGTCAAGTGAGCTTACTTGCCTACTCAAGAATAGTCCCACAACTTAAAAGAACTACAAAACATCTCCTAACCAGTCATCTTACTGGAGCATTCCAAATTCTTTTTTTAAAGCTTGAGCACCAGTACACTACCAAAATGATACAGAAAGCAGCAAAAGTTCAGTAATTGCACACAATTACAGTGTTAAGACTCCTGATGTGATATGCAGTAGCTTTAAGGAGTGTATTGCCTACCTAGTGTGCCATCCAAGGAGACATTACTAAAAAAAGTCTCATTTTGATGCAGTGTCACAGAAACTTATTAAAGATGCATGGCCCTTAACACAACCTCAGACCTTCCCTGGAAAATAGATCATGGCCTTTCTTTTGACACTCACGTTGCTAAAGTGGTTAGAAAGACCTTCTACATTGCCCACCTGATCATGAAGGGATTCACATCCAGATCTAGTGAGGTCATTGTTCCCCTGTACTCTTCACTTATCAGACCAATGATCGAGTACAATGCCCCATTCGGGATGTATCTCACCCGACATCTGCAGCAATTGGAGAGACCCCAAAAGTTCCTCACCAAAAGGATAAAGGGACTCCAAAATCTGTCATATGCTGCCAGATTGAAGAAACTCCAGCTCTATTCAGTCGCATACCGTCTGCTCAGAGGTGACATGTGCCTGACATACAAGGCCATGTCAAACCCGGAATTAATGGACATGCTCCACCTCAAAAAATCCAAATCCACCAAAACCACTAGAGCAAGTGACTTAAACCTTAGCACGGATATAAATAGGACGTGCTGGAGCGATAGATTTATCACTCAGAGACTCCCTATGCTGTGGAATAAAATCCCGGTCCATGTGAGGCAGAGCACCTCGCTGGCTCTGTTCAAGAGAAATCTTGACCTGTGGATGGGAGATCGTAGGTTTACCCCGGGAATCATCTCTGTGTCACTGCTGGACAGAGGCACAACAAACTAATGGGCACAGTATTTTTTCATATAAGGGGTGGCGTAAGCCACAAAACTTTGGGCTAGGCTTATAAATGCCTTAGGGCAGATAGCCTAGTATAAACCTATGAACCTAAAGCACTAGTGAGACTACCCAGGTCAGCATAAACCAACTAAATAAAGCATCACCAAGTCTTTTTCAACAATTCTCTATACCCTTTACACCTCCCGTTTACAAATGTTAAAACATACTCTGCAAATTCATACTACAATACAACTTGAGTACACCCTGAAGTAATTACTGTAGCCATTTTAGGCACCTGGAAAAAGTAGCCCCTCAGTTTTAAATACTAAAAAAGCCTATCTACAGTATTCAAACAAGCAAAGCTCTGTTAAAAAAAATAAATAAAAATAAGCTATTTCACATACTGCTGGAAGTTCTATTTTTTCTAGACCTTTTTGCTGCTAAATTTGTAGGAGTACAATCATATGCAAGCAATGCAACTACTACATAAAAATGCAACACATTACCTTTGAGTAGTGTTGAACTCTAAGTGCTACTTCTACCAGTTCAATCAGCTTTAAGGCCTCCATCTCTAGTATCAGAAGAGACAAAGCCAAAACAGATGGCTGTAAAAAGAAAAAAATGCTTACCAGATGCATTTTTATTAGCATGTACATACATATATACATAAACAAGTTTCACTTACTTTAGCTTTAGAAAACATTAGACGGCAGCTGCAAGCTTTAAGCTGCGCTTCCAGCTTGTCAAGACTGAGAAAACCAAAAACGTCTTTCCTATTACTGTGGAAAACACAAGATTTAATGAGAAAAAATTAGATGCGTAACGCATGTAAACAGAAGGACATTTCAGCCAGCAACCAACATGGCAACAAATAAATCCATACAATAAATACTGAATTTCTGCAGTATTTTGCTTGCAATTTCCTACTGGACTGCAACACAGACTTCACCCTTGCAGCCCAAATGACCTAGCCAAAGCTTACATACTCAAAGAATCTTTCACAGATCAAAGTCTTCTGATGTATGATCTTGATGTCTACACATTAGACATTTTATTTGAATTTATTTTTCGGGGTAGGGCATGGATCTCCATGGACCTTTTTCAGACTCCGCATGGAAACGGTGTCTGGAGGCTAAGGGAATCTAACCTTGCAGCACTGGGCAACAAGAAAACAGCTCATTAACAAGCTCCTTAATCCTCTAAGCCAACTGCCACTCATTAAAACATGCAGAGTATGTCCAGTACAAAAAAAGGCAGAACCAAATAGCAATCTATCAAATGTGACACTTGTAGTGACCCGTCATCAGAACAGATTAGCTTCACTGGGTTCTGATTCGCATGCAATTATGCAGGATAAGAGCCAAGTATTTTCTTTTGACAAGCACGTAAATTTTAAGGAAGAGGTGAAGCTTTATGTCTGTCTAGATCACAGGCCACACCTGACTGAGGAGGGCAAACCTACTCTTTCATAATGCATTAGAGAATAAGTGTAGGGTCGTAGTTAGTTTCCAGTGCAATTATCCTCACTTGCCAGCATTGGTCCTGCTGTTACATAGGATGGACCTCTCGGTACCAGCTACATATTACATCACACACACACACGTTTTATATATGTTATAAACATGCATGCACACATGCATTATAGGACGTGTACGCACACACGCATTATAGGACGTGTACACACATGCGTGTACACACACACGCATTATAGGACATGTACACACACATTATAGGACGTGCACACACACACACACACACACACACGCGCATTATAGGACGTGCACACACACGCATTATAGGACGTGCACACACACATTATAGGACGTGCACACACACACATTATAGGACGTGCACACACACACACACACACACACACACACACACACATTATAGGACGTACACAAACACACACGCATTATAGGACGTACACACGCATTATATGACGTGCACACGCATTATATGACGTGCACACACACACACACACACACGCATTATATGATGTGCACACACACACACACGCATTATATGACGTGCACACACGCATTATATGACGTGCACACATGCATTATATGACGTGCACACACACACGCATTATATGACGTGCACACACACACGCATTATATGACGTGCACACACACGCATTATATGACGTGCACACACACGCATTATATGACGTGCACACACACGCATATGACGTGCACACACACGCATTATATGACGTGTATACACACATGCACACATTATATGACGTGTACACACACACCAACTTCAGCCAGATAAAACCTCTGTTTTTTTTTTCTTTTTTTTTGTGTTTAAAATGGGGCAAGCCACCCTACATACCCCACCTTTTAACTCCACAAGTTGCATAGCTTCAGATAAAAAAAAGAAGCAGTGACCTTTTGTATTTAATCATGTTAATCTCTTCCTAACAGAAAGGGGTATGCAAGGTGGCTTCCTCCCTGGTTTAAATTCAGCCGAAGTTACAATGGTCATTTCATAAACTTGGAGAAACCCAAGGAAAATAAAACACGCGCACACACACACATATATATATATATATATATATATACACACACACATATATATATATATATATATATATACACACACATACATACATACATACATATACATACATATATATACATACACACGTTCACTACATACACATACATATTTTAGATGTATACACGTGTATATTACACATACGTCACAATATTTACATAAACACTCACTATACAGTTACAATCACCCATCACTCTCCAAGATTAATGCAAGTTCAAAAAGAAAGGATGGGCTTGGTAAGGAGAAGAGATGAACAGTTGGAAAAAGGTAGTGTAGGGCACCCACACAAAGGCCAGGGCACCAATATGACAGAAGGTATTTGGATAGCAAACAAGGACTACAGCAGTTAATGCATCTTACATCTACAATTATTGCAAGCTCCTAATACTATGTTCAACATACTATTCAAAACTGCAGTATTAAGGAGATGACTGCCAGAGCAGTCAAACAGGTGGCTAGCCCGGACTGTGCATCTAGAAAAATCAGACCTCGACCCTGCTCCGTCCTTGAATGCAGCACTTGGAGGCAACACTTAAGTCAACAATACTTTCAAAAAAAGGTGTGGAATGAGAGCAAAAGTAGTCACTGCTGACATTGTACCAACCCTTCTGAAGAATGCTGTGGAGGGGACTGTAGTTATGGTGGGAGCAGAAAAGCACAGTTGTGTACACTTGCCATAAATGTAGATGTTTGAGTGTATTCACTGTTGCAGTCATCACATCTGGGTTATCCTGCCAGGGGTAGCCCTCAGTCAGCCCAAATACCAGAGGCTTAGTATTTCTGCATCAGTTGCTGTTGCTCCAAGACTGACATCAGACTGTCAGTGGTATAAAAACAGGCAGCCGACACCATTACATCAGGTTTTTCTTGCCCAGTCAGGAGTCCCCCAAATAGGGAGCTAGGTTATGGTGGAAGACCACCACCAGTAGAAAGTAAACACCAAAAATTCCCTGTAAGGACAGAGGAACAAAGAGAGAGACAAGAGGGATGGAGGGAGGGAAACCAGGAATGCAACAGTGAATACACTCAAACATCTACATTTATGATAAGTGTACACAACTGTACTATGTTCTACGTGTTTCTCTGTTGCAGTCATCACATTTGGGTTGATTCTCAAAGCTGAAAAAAAAGGGTGGAGGCAGTCAGGAAAACTGGTGGCTGGCTAGGATGCCCTGCAAGACTGCGGTGGCCAAGCCTGCCCTGGATTTGGAGAAGATAGGCAGGTGGTAATGCTTGGTGAAGGTATGAACAGATGTTCATGTTGCAGCCTCCAGGATATCCCTGGTGGGGACCCCTCTGAGAAAAGCTGCAGAGGTGGAGGTTGCCCTGGTGGAATGTGTCCTGACCCCCTTTGGAGCGGTTTCCCATGCTGTTTGTAGCAGAAATGGATGCAGTGTGCTATCCATTTAGAGATAGTTTGTTTGGATATGACCTTGCCCTCTGCCCCTGCTGCGTAGCTGACCAGCAATTGATCAGATTTTCTAAAAGATTTAGTCCTATCCAGATAGAATCTGAGCTGTCTGAGCACATCTAGAGAGTGCAGAATCCTTTCCCCCTTGTTTTGTGGGATAGAAAAAAGGTGGGCAAATGAATGGTTTGGTTGACAGCCACACTGGATACCACTTTAGGCATGAGGATGGGTTAGTCCTGAGCGAGATCCTGTCAGCATGGAAAATGATGAAGGGCTCTAAAGCCATGAGTGCTTGTAGCTCTGATACTCTTCTAGCTGAAGTGATGGCCATCAGCAAGGCTGTCTTCCAAGAGAGAAATTTTAACTCTGCTGAAGATGCAGGTTCAAAGGGGGGGTAGGGTGAGCTTTTCCAACACAAAGTTAAGGTCCCAAGCTGGGGTAGGAGCTCTTCTGGGTGGCCTTAAGTTATTAGCCCCTTTTAGGAACTCTTTCATGAGAGGGTGTGAGAAGAGAGGTGGCTCTGTGCTGTAATAAGCAGAGATGGCAGAGGCATGAATTTTAATGGAAGAGAAGGATAGACCTCTGTGCAGTAGGTCTGTTAGGTAAATCCAGGATGAGAGGTAGGGAGGACTGTGCCGTTCTGGCTCCCTTAGCCTGGAGCCAGGTGCAAAACCTTTTCCACTTGTCAGCATAGGATTTTCTAGTGCTAGAGCATCTGGCCTCACGTATAACATTTAGGACTTGTTTACTTAGGCTGGCAGCTTGAGGAGAGGTCAGGGGATAAAGCCAAGCTGCCATGTTGAGGGTCTGCAACTGTGGGATGCATGAATTTTCCATTCCTCTGGGTCAGGAGTGTTGGGATCTGAGGTAGGTGCAATGGTGCCAGGGGTGACAGGCTGCGCAGCAGTGGGTACCAGTGCTGGTGTGGCCAGTCTGGGGCAGTGGGTACCAGTGCTGGTGTGGCCAGTCTGGGGCAGTGGGTACCAGTGCTGGTGTGGCCAGTCTGGGGCAGTGGGTACCAGTGCTGGTGTGGCCAGTCTGGGGCAATCAGGGCTGCCCTCGGCTTTTCCTCCCTTATTCTGAGCAGCACCCTTGAAATGAGTGGTAGAGGGGGAAATGCATAGACCGAGAGGTTTACCCACAGGAAGGATAGACTATCCACTTTCCAGGCCTTGCTGTGAGGTTCCCTGGTGCAGAATTTGCTGAGCTGATTAAAGTGGGAGGGGTGCCCCATTTCTGGGTTACAAGAGTGAAGGTTCTGTGGTCTGTCTGCCACTTTTGTGGGTGTAGCAGGTTTCTGCTTACGGTGTCAGCCAGATAGCACAATTCCTGCCAGGCTCCCTAAACTAACAGTTGTAGTTGAAGGGATAAGAGTGAGTCCCTCCCTGCTTGTTGATATACCACATCACTGTGGTGTTGTCTGTTTTGATCAGTAGAGGCCCCGGAGAGAGTAAAGGGTCTGAAAGCTGTCAGGGCATGCAGAACAGCTAGCATCTCTTTTTGGTTGATGTGCAGATGTATTTGATTTAGGCTCCAATGGCCCTGAATGCACCTGCCATCCAGGTGTGCACCCCAGGCATAGTCTGATGAGTCTGTGGTGATGGTCTGGGCAGCATGGGGTTGTGAGAAGGGAAGTCCCTTGTTGTGGTTGCATGCTGCTGGCCACCAAAGCAAATCTTACCTTAGACAAGGTATCATTGGTATGATAGTTTCCAGGTCTTGAGAGTGTAGACACCAAAGGCATTTTAGGTACCATTGCAGTTTCCTCATATGCAGTCTGGCATATGGAATGAGTAAAATGCAGGATGCCATGAACCCCAGAGCTTGTAGGATTTTCCTTGCAGATAACTGGGTTCTGGTGGCTAGTTGAGAGAAGTAGCCTGTCAGGTAGGCTTGTTTTTCTGGAGTAAGGAATGCCATCTGAGATGCTGTGTCCAGGCTTGCTCCCAAGAATACAATTTTGTGTGTGGGGACTAGTTTTGATTTCTTTTCGTTGATAGTATACCCCAGGGAGTTCAGTAGGTCCTTTACAAACATCAGGTGCTGTTAACAGCTTTTCCTGACTGTCTGCCTGAAATCAGGCAATCGTCCAAGTAGGGGAAGATTTGAATATTTCTTAGTCTGCAAAAAGCAATGGCTGGAACCAGGTATTTTGTGAACACTCTGGGAGCAGTGGATAAGCCAAAGGGAAGTGCAGAGAACTGAAAGTGCATAGATCCTGCCCTGAAACGTAGATATTTCCTTCAAGATTGCCTGATTGGAATGTGTAGGTAGGCCTATTTTAGGTCTAGGGTGGCCAACCAAGCATCCTTGGAAAGCATATGAAGAAGCTGCTGGAAGAGTCTGGAATAGAAACCTTGGCCTATCTGGTCTGCAGGAACATGCTGTATTGTCCTCATGGAGAGCAGGGAAAGGACTTGCTTTTTGGCATCTGCCCAATGGTTTGGAGGGTGATCTGGGAACCCTTCTGGGTTGGCAGAGTGTGAAAATAAAATTTGTATCCCTGGGACACTACGTTGAGGACCCATCGGTCATTAGTAATAAGAGGCCCAGTTGCTTGCATGGAAGGAGAGTTTTCTTCCTAGGGGTACAAGCAGTTGGGCAGAGGTACGAGGTGGAGGTGTAAAAAGTCACTGAGTTCTTACCATAAGGGGGTGGCTTAGCACTCAGTTTTTGAAGAGGAGAACTTCCACTGCTTAGATCTCTGCATTCCCTGGGGCTGCTGTCTGGGGGAGGGGGGGGTTCTGCTTCCCCTGGGTCTGGGCTGAGCTGGCCTGGAGGGGGCAGGAAAAGGACCAGCGCTTGGAGGGGCAATGCCTACTGAACATCGGAGGCTATACCTGTAAGAAGTCTAACTGCCTGCATAGATTTAACTTTTTCTTCCATCTTTTTTAAGACCTCTTCTGCCTTGGTGCCAAACAAATTGCCTTTGTGCAATGGTGCATCCAATAATTTTAATTCGACATGGTCCTGCAAGGTCTGTTCCTTAAGCCAAGCATGCCTTCTGAGGACAGAACCAGTGACTGCTGCCCGGCAAGATGCTTCTAGGTCATCAAAGCCACACTGTAAGGTGAGCTTATTAACTTGACTTGCAGAATGCATACACTCTTGCAATTCTTTATTTTCTGCACAAGCAGGAAAGGAAGATATTTTTTGTTTGAGGAGTTCCATGGTATGCTGGCTGAAATTTCAGCATGTGGACCTGACAATTTAATGCTCCAATAGCAAAAGTAGCAGATGTGTTTACTTTTTTACCCCATCTGTCTAAAACTCAGGAATCCCTGTCAGAGGGGGTGGGATTCTTAGCTGATGTTGCTTTAATTCCTTTAGGCCCTTGAGAGATGACCTCTAGGTCAGCAGTAGGATTTCTGAAAAGGAATTTGAGAGAGTCGGACTCTGTAGTACCAGTCAGGTTTCCTGGGAGGAGGAGGAAGGGTGTCAGGAGACAAAATGGATTCCATAAAAACATCATCCACAACATCCAGGACAGGAGGAATGGCCAAAGGTCGGTGCTGTGGTAAATCTAAGAATTCCCAGAGTCTCTTTTTTTGACTGTGGATAGTCTTGACATTCCCACTGGAAATGCTCCCTTAAGGTATGAAGGGTTTCACCAAATAAAAATTCCTCAGGTGGAGAGGTAGAAAAAATGGATTCCTCTGCATCAGAATCCTCATAAACAGATAGGGATTGCATGTCTTCATATTCAGAAGCATCAGAGTCATTGGACTCCTGCTCAGATAAAACTACTGGAGACAAGTCTCTCTTTTTTGGAAGGGGTAGGCTGGCTTCCTCCAATAAGCATAATAAAGGACTTTCGCCATTTTAAGCATTTGAGATTGAGGCAAGGAAGCAGGTGCCTGAGCTTGGGTCGTCAGTTTTTTGGGCATAGTTAGTACCCTGGGCCTTAGAAACTCGGTAGTTTTGGAAAGAACTGAAGTCGCAAAAGAAGTCGTCCGTTTGTGTTGAGTATCGGTAGAGCAAAGTACTTCCTTGGAAGCTGGTGCCTGCTCAGCGGCTCCGGACCCATCCAAGGTAGAGACATCCGCAGGATCCTTAGTCGAGAGAGAGTCTCATGGCATACCTGACTGCAAAAGGGTCTCGGTAGCGGCCTGCAAATCCACAGAAGTGGGTATCAGGGGCTGCGAAAGCGCCTCACTGAGGACCAGAGAACTGACACCTAGCTTAATGGAAGCGTCGTTGGCAGTTTTGGACCTGTGCAGTCCGTCTCTGTCTTTATCCTTAAATTTTTTCAGAAGATCGGTAGTCGGATGGCTTACCAAAGTCATATCGGAATTAGAGGACTGAGAGCGAAAATATCTAGCTACAATAAGGGCCCAACGACGCATAGTTCTGGTGTTGAACAAAGCAGAAAAGTGACAGCGAGGGACGTCATGGTCTGGGCCTAAACAGGTGATGCAGTAAGAATGGAAGTCTCGGAGTGGTATTTGCATTCCGCAGGTGAGACAACTGTTAACTTTTTGTGACATCGGTTAGAGCAAGAAAAAAGGATCCCCAACGGGGTACTTAGCTTTAGAAGACTTCAACTTCAATTTGGAAACAAAAACTCCGGTAGCGGCCATCTGGCACTCGTGAGAACTGCTTCGGCTTCGGGCTCCTCGGCAAGAAAGACTGATGTAATGGCATCGGCTGCCTGTTTTTATACCACTGATGACCTGACGTCAGTCCTGGACAGCAACAGACAAAGAAATACTAATCCTCTGGTATTCGGGCCGACTGAGGGCTATCCCTGGCAGGATAACCCAAATGTGATGACTGCAACAGTAAAACAAGAAAAACATCCAACACTTCTGTCTCCCTCACATGCTTTTCGCCACCACCATAGCACCTCCATGGCTTTCCTTAACTTCATTTAATACAGTCAACACAGACACAGACAGAAGGCAACCTAGTATCAGCCCTCTTTCTTGATCTGTCTGAAGCTTTTGACATGTCTCCTACAGTATAGTTAACTGGGACTGAATGCATTTTTCAATTATCTTGGATAGAAGATAGAGAATAGTGATAATGAGTGAGCACAGTAGATGACCATCTTTATGAATGGGGAAAATGAAGCATTTTTCCATTAGAGGAGTACATAGGATTTACTGATACAGCAGTTAATCAATATAGACACAGGGTAAGCTATTGCCGCTGCTTCAAATTTTAGATATTCACCTGGTAGATTGCAGAAGGAAACTAGGGAGGTGGGTTTTGGTTTGGGCAGAAGTTTTTTTTAAATGGTAGAGGTAGGGGTGGATTGGATGGATAGGGAGTGTGGGGATTTTAGGGGTTGGAATTTGTAGCTGGTATAGTTTTGGTTGTTGCTATTGAGTTAGGATGAAACTGAACTAAAAGTTGGAGTGAATGCATTGGCAATGTTGTGGAGCTGTTCGACTTGATCGTTGGTGAGGGTTGTGTTGAGTGGCCAGGGTTTAGGAGCTAATTTATGGAGGACTAGAGTAACTTGGGGTTATCATTATGATTACTTCGGAGATTCGTGTAGTAGTGTTTTTGTCAGACGTATTTGATATTTGAGACTTCCAGGATGGCTGCAGACTGTATAACAGCTTGATTTCAAGCTCTCCAGGTGTGAAAAACTCACAATGAACTAATTTCTGGGGGGTAAATTTCAGCAAATGAGAAATTTGGAGAACCTGAAAGAAAATAAAGCACAAACAGTGAGGAAAAAAAAAACTCAACGGGAAGAATTCTGCAGCCATTCAGCAAAAAGCAGTATAAGCTCCAGCTTTAGTGCAAGACATGACTTCCAGTAACCTAGAGGAAAAAAATAAGTCAAATGTACTAGAGTTGATTATAAAAAATGAAATACAGATGAAGTACATCAACTCAAATCACAAAAGGCTGGATAAAATGGAAGAAGCGTTAGACAGACATTCAGATGAGATGATAGAAATGTAAAAAAATCAGGGGTCAAAATGAAGAAAAGGATGGCTAAATACGAGACTGCTCAAGAGGAAATTTTTAAAAAAATAATAGAATTAGGTGGACAAAGCATGCAGGGAAAACCCGAGATTTTCTGTGTACCAAAGAAGCTGGAAGGAACAAACTATATTAATTTTATGAAAGCATAAATAAGCAACTGGACTGGTATTCCACAGCAAAAGTTGTTCACTGAAACGGCACATTGTGCCTATGTTCTTACCTGGCCATGAGAATGCAATCTAGACCTTTAATAGAAAAGATGCAATCCTACTAGCAGAAAAAGGGGATTCTGACAAAACTAATGGCAGAAGGACAAAGTACTAATAGTAGGACACCAGTGAGTGTATTTGGAAAAGGATTACTCACTGTACAACAGGCAGAAGAGGACTAAATTTATTCCACTAATCAGGGAATGTCGAGAAGCAGGCATGAGATTCAAACTGCTGCATCCACCAGTCTTTAGAATATTCTTTCCTGGAGGGACAAAATCATTTTTTTATGTAGAACATACTAAGGAGGAAATACAGAAGTTTATCCAAAAAAGCGAGCTGTGAAACAGAAGATTCTGCTTCTTGTTCTTCTGGAAATAAAGACTATAGACAGATTGTGCCAGTGAAACCTTTCTAGTGTTTCAACAAAAAATGCTTTGAGTGACAGAAAAAAGCAAGAGTTGACTAGAAGAACCAAGAGTATGTTGGAAAAGAAGCAGACACTGGATTTGGAAGATTGAGATAAACAGGAATAAAACCAGTGACTCAGAAATTGCCAAATGTGAGATTATAAAGCATTAAATATATTTGTCAAACATGACAGAACAAGAAAACCTGAAAATATTGGACTTTTCTGACTTTGTTAAACTTGTAGGAGACTCTAAAGCATATGCCCTATTTTATGTCATTAATGTCTGGAGGAAAACTTCTGCGGTGGTGTAGCGGTAGCGTTATTGCCTCACAGCAAGAGGATCCCCCATTCGATTCTTGGCTTGGGTTGGGAGTGCCTTCTGTATGTCCTCCCCGCGGTCGAGTGGGCATTCGAAAGACATGCGTTGAATAGGCGTGCCTTCGCTGAAGGTTGGATGTCGGGCTGGCAACTCGACACCATAAAAACCAACTGCCAAACATTTGCGGACCGGAGTTCCGCTGTGGCGACCCCTAACCGGGAAAAGCCGAAAGACAAACAATAACAACAACAACAACGTCTGGAGGAACACTTAGGAGAGGGGAAGAGGAAGGAAAGAGTTAACTGTAAGAAAAAAAAAGTTATGTACTCACCGTAACGTTCCATCTGTGTTGTCCCATTTTCATTCTTCAAACCTCCAATCCGACTCTGCCATTACTAAAGCTTGTGGTAACCAAAGGTTCTCAAGCTTCTCCCTTACCAATAATGCACCAACCAATAATACACCTCATATCTTGTTGCTGATTTACATAAAATAATACATCAGTCAATGTGCATGCATATAGACACACAAATCCATATAAATCCTACAGAAAGTAGTATGTCAGTAGGTCAGCAAAGGACAGTGGTGTCCTTATAATATTGCATTCTTCCAGAAGTCTGTTGTGCAAAGGGTTGGGGGGGGTTGGAGGGAATTAAGTTAAGGAAGAATTAAAATGGACAACACAGATGGAACGTTACGGCGAGTACATAACTTCATCTGATGTTGTCAATTTTTATTCTATTCTCAACTGCTGGGACAGAGTCCCCAACTACCTAAAATCTCAGATGAACTTGAAGGAAAGATATTCCTGTGCACAGTTGAGCCAAAGACTGCTCTACTCCTTGAGACCAGATGCAATTTTCATTGAGTGATAAATGTATGAAGGTTGGCCCAGGTTGAAGCCACACATATGTCATCCATAGAAGCCCTGGATAGAAACACTGAAGAAGTTGCCATGAACCTAGCTGAATGGGCTCTTATCTCACAAAAAGTGGCAAACAAGATCTGAGGTATGTTAGGGGTTCGTGCATTAGGGGTAAGAGAGAAGCTTGATAGTAACGGCCAAGTCGGATCAGAGGTTCAGATCAGAGCTCAACATTGAGGACAGAATGAAAATTGACATCAGATCAAATTTTTGCTCCTAACAATATCTGGATAGTGCATGATTTATACATGCTATACAGGAAGGTTTTCTCAGTTATTTTCAAGTGTAATGGGGATACTAAAGTAAAGAGGTGACCCTGTTTTTCCCTGCTTTTCTCTTTCTCCTTGTTCAATTTTAAGAAGTGTAAGCATTGCAATGTAAAAAAAAAAAAAAAAAAAGGAAAGTCTGTTTAAAAGAATATGATACAAGAAAAAAATGATGTACTTTTTCTCATTCTTGCATAGGGGAATGACTGCATTAAGGCTCCTGATTAAGAAAAAGCAAATGAATGAAAATAAACGTTGAAAACAATAAAGCTCTCCTCTAGCAAATAAATACTTGTAGAGCAACCCTGCATCCAGTTCTCACATCTCCATGGAGACTATCTAATAAACAGCAATAAAAACAGAATATTTCTTCCTTTCAAGGTCTAGGAGATAATGTTTTCTGAAAACATTCAAGTCTTTTCTCATTCTGGGAGAGCAATAAAGATCATACAAAACCAAACATCACTTAGAAGATTAGGTTGTACCATGCATCTTAGAATGGATAACCTTACTTTAAGTTAACCCAAGTTTGCGTGCGGCTGTCAGTTTGGGACAACTGTTCCTATAAGGAAGATGATACTTCCAATATAGATATACACAATTTCTTGTGTTAATAGGTTTTTCGTGTGTACTGGGGTATATTTGTTTTTGCTTGAGAGCTTCCAATAAAATGTTTTGTAAGGTGTGACATAGGCTCAAATGGATAGGATGAGAAACAACTGTATAAAAGGTCAACCTGCCAAGCATTAGTGTGTGCATATAACACAAACTGGAACTAAATAGTTAACAAATAAAAGGTGGGGAACAACTTTTTAACAATGACTCTTTCGATATTATCTTTAAATGTTAATGGTCTCACAGATATATATATATATATATATATATATATATATATAAAATAAAAAAAGAGTAGTGAACTATATTAAAAATGTAGAGTGTAAACAGCTATGTTACAGGAAACACATTTGGAAAGAAATGAATGCGAGAATTTAATAAAAGAAAGGTTTTCAGGATGGTTATTCAGTGGAATACCCGGGACAAAGGAAAAGAGGCGTACTTGTATTAACTGCAAGAGGAGCTCCAACAGACCATAATGGCAGACATGTAGTACTAAGGGGCTACTGGCAAGGGAGAAGGATTACACCGGCATTCATTTATATTCCACCTTGTCGCTTGTCTTGGTTTACTATTGAAGATAAAACAGGCGGGGTAGTTCATTTAGATACTTTATTACTTATTAAATTACACTAAAATGAAAATTATTATTAAAACTGCTATAACTGAGCTTAAGAAAATTCTGGAAGAAATAATAAGTTTTCAGCAGGGAATATTACCTGTAGGTGGGACTGAATTTGACCTACAGCAAGGAAGATGGCTGGGGGACCCAGAAGGGAAAATATAACAAAGGAGAGTAGATTTTTGAAGAAACTTATAAACATATTTGGCATTGAAGACAAAGTCAGTAATACGAGTTCTGAGTGAATTTGCATATTAATCCCAAAGATACAAAAACTGGGCTAGGCTACAGGAATGTGTGCATTTAATTGAAAGTTCTGACATGTAGCCAATAAGTATTTAAGATTAACAGCCAAATAATACCCAAAATAAAAATGCAGGGTAATGAAATAAAAATAAGACACTGGCACTTTCCCACCTGTTGAAAAGAGAAATTTAAGGAATGAGTAGTGGAAATTATTTGGGAGTCATTAGTGAAGACAGAAATGTCTTCTGAAAATGTAGCCAAGGAGTGGGATAAAATTAAACTGGAGTTTAAAAACAGGATGGAAATGAAAGAGGGAGAGGCAGGGATAAGAAGCAACAAGAATTATTTAGAGTGACTGATAAATGTTAAGGTAAAGCAGAATAGGGGGAAATCTCACAGAATAAGAAGAGCAACTGCTGAGTGCTAAGCAGAAAATAAAGGATGACCTTGATAACATGCATGAGTTTAGAAAGAGTGCCGTTAAACAACAGTTAGATAATGCCAGGTATTCTTGTGAAGGTTTGGAAGCAAGGAGGGAAAAAAAACTGAAAATACTGTTAAATACTTCCAGATTTTTAAGAGGAGGAGAAGCACCAACTTTCTGAAAGAAACAGTGGAGACTGGGATTTTGGACGCAGATCCTTAAGGAGGAGATGGACAACCATGCGGAATATTATATTTATAACGTACCAGTAAGTATTCTAAGAACTAAGCCAACACAGGAATGGAGAGAGGAGATTCTGCCAATAGGGGTGACTGCAATTAGGGATACAGACAATAAGAGGGGGCTGGAATTTATTGCAGAAAACTGGTAAAAGAACCAAAGTATTGGGAGCCAATAATTAGCGAGGGAAAGGTAATAGAATGGGAACATGCCAAAAATGTATTTGGACTGCAGGATAGAAACTGCCTCCTCTATCAAGGATTGATATCAGACTACAGGAAAAAAAGAAATAAATCGGGGGGTCCTGAGTGAAAGACCAGCACTGGTAGAGTTTGTAGTAAATTAACAGAAGATACTGTTAAAAAGGAATAATTAGTAAAGCATACAAAATACTGCATCATAACTGTAAAAATCAGAGGTTAGAAAGGATTGGGAAGAGAGACTGGATAAGCAATTCACAAAACAACAAAAACAAACAAAAAAAAAAAACAACGTGGGGGGGGGTATTTATTTCTCCCAAATATGCAACAAAGTCTAGAAGATTTAGGATCTTTGCTTGGGAAATGTTTACACAGGTATTTTTATACCCAAAGTAGACTGCAAATTTTCTTCCCTCAGGTAGACAGCAAATGTTGGAGGTATGATGGGAAAAAGAGGAAAAGTACAGTTTTGTACCTACCATAAATGTAGATGTTCGAGGATTCCATTGCTGCAGTCCTGACAATTGGGTATAGTCCGCGTCCCAGTCGGCCCGAATACCAGAGTATAAGGCTGACGTCGGTCATGGCGCCTTAGACTGACGTCAGTACGTCAGGGTACTAATGCGCATGACCGACGTCATTTCCTCAGTCTTTTCTTGCCCCAGATGTCAGAAGACCCAAAAGACAAGTCCCAAAAACAACCTGCACCAAAAAACATGTACAATATATACAACAACATATACAAAAAATATAAGCATGTCAACTCACCTACACAACCACCCCTAAACACAGAGGGAAGGAGGGAGGTAAATTGGACTGCAGCAATGGAATCCTCGAACATCTACATTTATGGTAGGTACAAAACTGTACTATGTTCTTCGCCTTCCATTGCTGCAGTCCTGACAATTGGGTAGAATCCCAAAGCAGAGGAAAGGGAGGCTGGCAAATTATAAGGAAGTAGGAGCTGATAACATGCCTTGCAAAACAGCAGTGGCAAAACCAGCCCTAGACTTAGAGTAGATAGGAAGATGATAATGCTTAGAGAAAGTATGCACTGAACTCCAAGTAGCTGCTTCCAAAATATCCTTAGTTGCCACCCCCTTAGAAATGCTGTAGAAGTGGCAGTAGCCCTAGTGGAATGAGGCCTAATCCCAGCTGGAATCTCCTTGCCATGATGGGAATAACAAAATGCAATGCAAAAGCCAATCCACCGGAAATAGTTTGTTTTGACACAGGCTTGCCCTGTGAACTCAAGGCAAAAGAAACAAACAACTGCTGAGACTGCCTAAAATCCTTAGTCCTGCTTAAATAATATCTCAATTGCCTGTGTACATCTAAAGTGTGCAAAATCTTTTCCCCTTTATTTTGGGGATCTGCATAAAAAGTAGGCAAATGAATAGTTTGGTTTAAAGCCACACTAGAAACCACCTTAGGCATAAAGGAAGGATTAGTACGTAATGATACCCTATCCTTATGGAAAATCAAAAAAGGCTCTACTGCCATAAGGGCCTGCAACTCAGACACCCTTCTTGCAGAAGTAATGGCCAACAGAAAAGCAGTCTTCCATGACAAGTATTTCAACTCAGCAGTAGCCGCAGGCTCAAAAGGTTGTAGAGTAAGTTTTTCCAACACAAAATTGAGATCCCAAGCAGGAGTAGGAGCTCTACACGGGGGTCTTATATTCTTTGCCCCTCTAAGAAACTGCTTGAACAAAGGATGCGAAAACAAAGGTGGGTCACAATCATAATGAGCTGAAATCGCTGCAGCATGAATCTTAATGGAAGAGAAGGACAAACCTTTGTCCAATAACTCAGTAAGATATTGAAGAGCCACACTCAAATTAGGCTCAGAAATCTCCAAATTCTTTGCTGTACTCCAAAATAAAAATCTCTTCCATTTGTCTCATTACACCTTCCTTGTACTAGGTCTTCTAGCTTCCATAATCACATTTAAAACTTGCTGAGGAAGTTGAGACCTGCTGTGCTTCAAGAGAATATGCCAGGCTGTTAGATGAAGAGAGTGAAGCTTGACATTGAGCAGACGACCATCCTTCTGAGATAACAGATGAGGAATCAGAGGTAAAGGCCATGGAGGCTTCCTTACCAGACTCCGTAGTAGTGGATACCAGTGTTGCCGAGGCCAATCTGGAGCTATCAAAATCATCCTTGGCCTGTCTTGTCTGGCCTTTAATAATACCTTTGGAAGAAGAGGCAGAGGTGGAAAGGCATAGACATGAAGGTTTTTCCAACTGAAAGATAGAGCATCCACTTTCCAAGCTGTGTGATGAAACCCCTTTGTGCAATACTTTGGCAGCTGGTGGTTTAGTGGAGAAGCGAACAGATCTATGTCTGGAGTTCCCCATGACACTGTCAATTTCTGAAATACATGAAGATCCAGTTTCCACTCGTGGGGATCCATGATTTGTCTGCTTAACACATCTGCTAGGGAGTTCTGTGCTCCTGGCAGAAACCTTGCCTGAAGAGTTAGTTGCAGGCTTAACGCAGTCTCCCATAAAATCATTGCTTGCCTGCATAGAGGATAAGAATGTGTTCCCCCTTGCTTGTTGATGTACCACATGACAGTTGTGTTGTCTGTTAGAATCAACACCTGCCCTGGAAGAAGTAACTCCTTGAAAGCTATCAATGCAAACTGGACTGCTAACATCTCCTTCATGTTGATATGTAGATGCTGTAGTCTGGCAGGCCACTTGTCTTGTATCCACTTTCCATTTAGATGAGCTCCCCAAAGCAGTGTCCGAGGCATCTGTCGTTAAAACCTGACTCGCCTCTGGCCGGGTCACAGAGAGTCCCTTGTTTAGGTGACATTCCTGAGCCCACCACAAGAATTCCTTTTGAAGGCAAGGTATTATTTGAATGACAGTGTCCAAATCCTGGCAGTGCTGTGTCCATACATTTTTGAGATACCATTGCAGCTTCCTCATATGCAGTTTGGCATTGGGAAGCACCAGAATACAAGATGCCATGAACCCTAATGCTTGAAGGACTGTCCTTGCAGTCAGCACGGACTGATGAGATAGTTGATGGAAGTAAAGTGACAGACTCTTTTGTTTGTCCGGGGTTAAAAAGGCCATCTGAGCTGCTGTATTCAGTCTCACACCCAGAAAGCACATGTCTTGAGAGGGTACTAGACTGGACTTTATTTAGTTCACAGAATACCCCAGGCATCTTAGCACTGCTATGACATATTCCAGATGCTGTAGAAGGTCTTCCTTGTCTTGAGCCAGAATCAGGCAGTCGTCCAAGTAAGGATAGATTTGAATGCCTTGAAGCCTGAAGTAAGCTATCACTGGAGCCAGAACCTTTGTGAATACTCTGGGCAGTAGATAAGCCAAAGGGCAATGCAGAGAACTGATAATGAAAATCTCCAGTTGAAACCGCAGATACTTTCTGCAACCTAGCCTTATAGGCACATGAAGGTAAGCTTCCTTGAGATCCAAAGTTACCATCCAGTGATCTTTGCCCAGCAGAGGTAACAGTTGTTGTAACGTCAACATCTTGAACTTGGGAATGTCCAGATAAGTGTTGAGGAGAGATAAATCCAAAATTGGTCTCCACGTGTTCCCTTCTTTGGTACTAGGAACAGGCGAGAATAAAATCCAAGCCCCTTTCTGATACAGGGACTGGCTGAATGGCCCCTATCTGGAGTAACTGAGAAATTTGCTTGTGAGCCTCTTTTCTTTGTGGAGGAGGAACATCTGGCATGCCTTTGAAAGGGGCAGTGTGTGGAAATAAAATCTGTAACCGTGATGAATGATATCCAGCACCCATCTGTCTTGAGTGACTAAATCCCAATTTTTCTTTGAAAAGAGACAGTCTTCCTCCCAAAGGAGCTGCCAGGCGAGAATCCACTGGCAGCTGAAAAGGCAGGTCATTGGGTCTGCTTACGAAAGGACTGACCCTGCCCTCACCAGAAGTCTGAGCAGGTGAACTGTCTGATCTAGGCCTAAGCGCACCTTGAGCCCTGCCCCTACCACGTCTAGACCTACCCCTAGACTGGGAACCATAAGCAGGATATGTCCACCCCTTAGCAGGCCAATTTCTACTAAACTTGGAGGCTGCACCTGCAAAAATCTTTAACAGTCTGCATAGACTTAGCTTTGTCCTCCATTTTCTTTAAAACTGCTTCCACAGGCGGTCCAAACAACACATCAGACTGTAAAGGAGCATCCAAAATCCTGGTCTTAACATGCTCAGCTAAATTCTGATCCTTCAACCAGGCATGTCTGCGAAGAACAGAACTAGTAGCAGCCACCCTCGAGGAGGCCTGAACAGCATCAAAACCACACTGCAAAGAATGCTTACCCACTTGTTCAGACACATGAACCAAATCCAGCAATTCTTTACACTCAATACCTTCCGCCAAAGCATCCACCTTAGATTTCAATTGTGAAAGGAGATAATTTTGATATTTTAGCATATGAAACTGACAATTCAACGCCTCATGGCTAGAGTGGAGGAAGTATACTTTCTTACCCCACCTATCCAAAGCCCTTGCCTCTTTATCAGAGGGTACAGGATTTTTAACCACAGAAGCTTTAACACCTTTAGGCCCCTGAGAAACAGTTTCTGGGTCCGCCCTAGGACTCTTAAACAAATACTTATGAGCTTCGGGCACCCTATAATACCTATCAGGCTTAACAGGAGCAGGAGGCAAGGAGTCAGGATTCAGGAAGCCTCTGCAAAACATCCTCCACCACATTCAACACAGGAGGAATAGCTAAGGGCCTATGCTGGGGTAAAACAAGAATTCCTAAGCCTTTTCCTGGAATCAGAGTAATCCTGGCCTTCCCATTTAAAGTGCTCCCTCATGGAGTGAAGAGTCTCTGAAAATGAAAAATCTTCAGGAGGAGAAGCTGTAGGAGTGGAATCATCCACATCAGAATCAGAATAAGTAGGAAACTCTTGCAAGTCTTCCACAGAAGACTCTGAAGCCTGTGAACACTGTTCAAAACTATCAAACTCCTGTTCCACCCTAGGCCTCTTATCAGGCGGGGCATAGAGCCTCTAATCAGAGTAATCAAATCTTCTGCCATTTTAAGCATATGTTTCTTAGGCACAGAGCCGAAATGCTAGGAGAAGCCCCACAGAAGCTGAACTTGGCCTACCTCTAAAAGAAGCTTTGGCAACAGAAGGAGAGGCCCTAACTACCTTGGGAAGAGAGGGAAGAACAGTTACCTGAGAAGCCCCTCAGCCTGGCCTACCTCCTGAGAGGGCACATCCTGTAACAATAAAGTATCTGCCTGAGACTCCATAGAGACTCCTGGCAAAACCTCTGGCTCCCCTGAGCCTTCTAAAGAACCGGCGTCTGGGACTGCGGTTCCTCACCCTAGGCTTCACTGTTTTGTCCTTGCGCTTCTTGGATGAAGCGGCGCGGAGCATCCGGCGGCATATTATAATTGCAACGCTTCCCAAACACTAACCTAGCACAATCTAGCCTCCTCTTAATAGTGCGCTTGTTAAATCTAGCACAAGAGCGGCAACCAACAACGTCGTGCTCAGGCCCTAAACAAGGTATACACAATGTATGATAATCCTATGCGGTATCTGCTTCCCACAAGAAATACAGTTATTCACTTTTTCTGACATCCGGTTAAATACTGAGGCAAGAAAAAAACCAAAATGTTCCCCAACGGGGTTACTTAGCCAACTCTGTTTCGGTCTGAAACTCCGGTTTGAGAAAATCTCAGAACGCCAACCTGCACCGCAAAATTGCTTCTGCATCGGACCATGCGGCAAAAAGACTGAGGAAATGGCGTCGGTCATGCGCATTAGTACCCTGGCGTACTGGCGCCAGTCTAAAGCGCCATGACCGACGTCAGCCTTATACTCTGGTATTCGGGCCGACTGGGACGCGGACTATACCCAATTGTCAGGACTGCAGCAATGGAAGACGAAGAACATCTGGGAACATATTTTCTTGGAGTTTAATGATTTGGCAGACTTTAAAGATTCCCTGCAGACTGCTCGGTCACAGATGCTGGGTGTGCAAAAATTTTTGAGCCTATTGCCTAGACATAGTAAGGCCTTGCAGAATGCAATTATGGGCGGCTGTCAAAAATGCAATTACTAGAAAATGGAAATCAAAGTCTAAACCAACTTTACTACAAGTAGTGAATATAGTAAGAGAGAGAGAGAACAACTGGGATCTTTAGACAAGGGTAGGGGGTAGGAGCAACTTACATAGGAAAAATGGGAATTGTGGGGACAATACATGCAGAGGAGGAACAAGGTTTAAAAGAAGGCAGGATTTGAATGAGCTATGTAATGTCTGACTGACTAGATTAAGTGATGTACAATATTTGCAACTAAAATTATGTCAATATGGTTTGTTATCATCTACATACATGAATGACTGCCTATGTCATATGTGACAAGTAGTTTCTTGTTAAAATATTTCATTTGATGTTTACTTCAGAGTTCAAAATTTTGATGGCTAACTTGAGTTTTACTTGGTGCCCAGGTTTTCCTGCCAGCATCTTTAAATTTCATAAGATGTTTGGTACTTCGTCAGTCAAGAGGCAGGATTTGACTTAACTTTTTTTTTTTTAATGAGTGGGGCTAGTTTGTTCAGTATACTTAAGAACGAGCTATTAAAGTGAGATACATCATCATCAAGAGTTAAATATTTTAGCATCGTCCAGTTGTACTGACTGAAGGAGACAAAGGTGTTCCTTTCAAAATCTGAGAGGCTGATGATGTTGGAGTTTTTTTTGCTTTCTTAAAACAAATACAGGCTGATGGTCACTTAGAGTCAGGGAGAGTTCCTGATGTATAGATTCTACTTGAGGAAGAGGAGAGTGTATCTAGCTGATTGTGGTCTCTTTGTTGTTTTTATTATTATTATAATGTGTGGGAGAGGTGCTCAGCTGAGCAAGTCTGAACAAATTTATGTTTTGAGATGACTTGATAGAAGAGAGTGAGAGCCAGTAAATATTAAAACCCCCTAGTACAAGCTTTTCTTGAACGCTAGAGGTGAGCCAGCAGAGAATGCCTTCTAGTGGTATTACTGTTGCCAGAAAGGATATAAATTCTCCTATTGTGTACAAAGACTGGTAATGGTTTAGTTTAAGAGTTGTGACCAGGATTTCCGATATGTCGAATTGAGGGAGTAGTTACAGGTGGTAGTCCTCCAGCTCTTATGTTTTCTGACAGCTCTATTGATGTTATATAGTCTGGAGGGAGTATCTCATTATTATTGGTTTCATTTTTAAGCCAGGTCTCAGTTAGCACCACAATGTCAGGTGAGTGTTCAACAAGCCACGCATAAAATACAGGTATTTTGTTATATATTTACTTATTTCCAGTTTGTTGACCGGGAAAGTCCACTGGGCCCAGTGTGCCCATTTAAAGTGGAGGCCCAGAGAGAAAAGCTCCAACAAGCAAAATGCAGTAAAGATTTAAGATACAAGTAAAAAGTGAAAAAAGAACAAAACGAATGAAGGCAGGGTACGGAGTAGTGCAGAAAACAAAAGCCAAATAAGTAAAAAAATACTGCACTAAGCCTGCAGGCTAGAAACGTACTGTAAACTGATTATTCAATAAAACAACAAAGATAAGCACAAAGTAAGCACTTTCACGACATCCAATCGCTTCATCAGACACCATTCAAAGACAGTGCTCATCCTAAATAATCCTCTACAAAGTCAGCTGGCAATCACATCAATTAAAGTGAACAAAGTATTTAAAAAAGTATGCATATACAGTATATAACATATTATATAAAACACATACTCAAAAGCATTTGCATACATTTTAAAAACATTTTAAGAACTGTGTAAAAACTATATAAAAACTACGTAAAAATCCTTCTTTATAAAAACATTCTTTATTTATGCCTAAGAGGGCATGACTTCAGAAAAGGTTTTAATGAAGAAGTAGTAGTAGTAGTAGTATGGTTTACACCTATCAGTCCTATGTAATCAAGCTTCTTTATCAAAACATTCTTTATTGTTATGTTTGTGCAAAAAGGTTATGACCATAATCAGGTTGTCTTTTCCCCCTC